>NC_140277.1:13269037-13401537 GCF_964030765.1 Micromesistius poutassou
CCAGGTTCTAATCTACATCTGCATAGAGAGCTCCCCAGCAGAACCCAGCCAGCCCGTCACACCGACTGGCACCCCACACCAAAATGTCAACTGTTTCTATGGAAACACTCACGGTAGCGTAAAATATTCTGATACATTAGTGAGTCGAGGGTTGCCGTGTGGCAGCTGTCTGTCTGCTGAACCAGCGGCCCAGCCAAAGATCAATAGGCCCTTACACTGAAGGGTACACTAATGCCTTTTGCGTAATTTCCGACCACAGACGCATAATTAAAAAACGATGGACTAGCAGCATCACAGTGCATGAGGACGCGAAGTGAAAGAGCTGCAGATACAACAGAGACGCAGCCTGTGCTTCCGTTCAACTATTCCATGCAGCCTTAGCCGTGAAGTAATGTATATTTGATCACACAACATCTGTTCATAACCATTATTAATGACGGCACTTCAGTGCATCACTAGGGTAGTTAATACATATATATATTTATGTAGCTACACACTGTGAGTATATAAGGGATACGCGTATACTGTACAATCTCTATCGCAGGAAACGAATAACGCTTCCAGCAGGAGTAGAAACAACAGTGGAGGCATAAATCAATGCAGACAGTGGGCTCAGAAACAGACAGAAATATACATACTGTAGAAAAGAGGACAGAAAAGCGCCCGTTAAAAAGTGTTGTCTTCCCGGCTCTGCATAATGAGCTACATACAATATAGTGCCAGCCAGGCGAAATAGAAAAAAGGAAGAGATAAAGTAGCCCAGTCCCATCCAAAGGGGAATGAAAGAAGTTGTCCGACAATTACAATGACCTAGTTGCTGAGTCAGCAGCCCGGGCCCCTATTGAGGGGCCGATGTAGACCACGATGCGCCAGCGGGCCGCGCTGGGGGCAGCTCCCCGTTAATTGTGCATTGCGTTGGAGAGAAAAGCCTTTTGATCCACGAGAGGGAAACATCAGTGGAAAGAGAGCTGGGGCTTGGGGGACAGAGCGTAGGAAAGAGAACAGAGGTTGTTTTCAGTCAGAAGTGGAGAGTGTAATGTATGCATAGAACGTATGCATCATATATATATTTAAAATATATTTTCATTGATTTTATTTATTGTCTCTGGCCTTGGTCTGCATCTCTGCGGCAAAACAAGCATCAAGGATCTTGATGCAAGGATCTTCCAGTAGTCTGTTCAGCCATAACATTCCCGAGTTGATCCCCAATTTCCACAGCCTATTTGTAGGCTTCCTAGTTAGCAAGATAACTACCCTAGCGGTTTCTTAAAGGAGAACTCTGGCGATTTTTAACCCCATTATTGTTTTGTCTTCCCTTCATGTTGAGGGAAGCTAAAATGCAATAACGCAAAGTTGATACTGTTTCGCCAGACTATTTGAGTTAAACAAGCATGGTGGTGTCTCGTAAGGAACCAACTTGTGTTACATGTCTTGGAATGGTTTTCTGAATGTGTTTAGAAGCCCCAAAAGCGGATAAAGAACTTGAACACTAACCCCATAGGTTAGTGTTATAGCTATTCCGTAGCACCGGCAGCCAGTGCAGATCTCAGGCTTGGTTGAATCAATTTTCGTGGGGTTTTTAGCTTCCCTCAACATGGGGTGACCCTTAGGAAAACAATAATGGGGTTGAAAATCCTGAAAGTTCTCCTTTAATTGCGTTCATTTGAATTCACTGTAAGTCACTGGATGGAAGTGTCTGTTAAATGACTACATAGTGTAAACACTATGTAGAAAAACTAAACGGTAAAGCAAATTATTCAACATTCTAAACAGTCTGCACTTTAAGTATGACCCTATATTAAATATATGTGCGGCTGTTCTTGTTAGGTCTGTATTTTCCACCCTATATCTCTGCTGCCTTCTTCTTGTATAGATGGTCGGATGGATAATACAGTTACTTTTTTATTGTTCCCTGGGGGCCGTTATGGCCCTGGGGGTCTTATGCCAGGGCCCTGTCACAGTGGCTCTGCTAGTGTTTTTATACTGTGCGATGGATGGGCTTTGAAGGCAGAGCCAAGATGTAACGTAACCGAGGGAAGCCACAGTAGCCTCCTCTGCCATCCTGATCCCCATTCGGTTCACATTCGGTTCAGATTGGTCTGGCCTCCATTGCTGTTGAAAGTGAATTAATCATTGCTGGGGACCGGGGTGTTATGGTCGATGACAAAGCAAGGAGCGCCAAAGCCTGCATAGTAAAAAAAAAAGTGATTTTTTTAACGTTAGGCTTTTGGAAATTAATTGCACCCCAACCAAAGCTATACTTGTATTAATTGCATATATGGATGGTCTCATGAGGATAGGGCAATTGCTTTTTTGGTGCAGAATGTTCTATTCCCTCTACTTTCACATACGGACAATCAAACCAGAAGCAGTGGAACAAAAATAACTCAAAAATGTCCTTGACTTTAAATCAGGAATTGTTGGCTTTTCAAATTAAGAGTGCACACTGTGATAAACACGTTAGATGGAACAGCCCCATGCTGGCCGTTCCTCACGTCATCCCTTTTGATTCTAGTCCATTTGCCATTCTTTGTGAGGCAGTTGCCATTGCGAGCTGTCAGGCAACCATCATTCAAAATCCAATTTGATCTTTCTCGCTGTGCTGCTGCATGGCTTTTGTTGTGTCGAGATTATTTGATTACATCATGTTGATTATGTCAGCTGGCCTGCAAGATTCAAAGCCTAATTAAAAATCACACTCATATACACACATGCATACAATCACACTTGCGCGCACACACACACACACACACACACGCACGCACACACACACATGCACACGCGCACACGCGCACACACACACACACACACACACACATGCCTACATACATATACACATATTCCTAGCTTGATCTTGAAATGAAAGCTGGTGCAGCATTCCCTTGGGTGTCATCCTGTCACCCGTCTGTAAGATTAATCGAAGCCCAGACACAGAGCGCACTTCTCATTGGGTTAAGCAATATGTTTATAAAACACATTCATTGTGAACAATGACACCTTTTTCCAGAGTGAGCGGTAAACAAACCGTTTGCAACACCGTGTCTAGCCTGTAAAACTCACCACCAAATGAATGTGTAAACATGATCGAGCCCAACCCATGGCTTCTTCCCTAGTATCTGTCTTGAGTCGTTTTGTGACCTTTACACAGTGCTGCAGCGCTCCAACCACAGAATAAACCCATTATCCCAGACAGAAAGCGCTCCAGTGTCCCCAAAGAAAACAGGTCCATCACAGGAAGGGAAAGGTGTTTTGCCTCTGATAAGCTCTGAATACAATAGCAGCCCCCTATGCAGAATATGAACATGAAAGGCGAAATCCTTTGCGATAGCATCGCCGGCCCTGTTGATTCCCCTTGGAGCCCCTTGGTTAAGGTGGTGGCTTTGTCTGATGGAACGCAGTTTAAGTGACAGAGCAGAGTACAGATTAAATGTTATCAACCGTGGGTGAAAAACGACCAGTGGCAATGATTTATGGGACCATCTGCAATCCTTGAAAGAGATTTCAACCGATTCGGGACTACAAAAGAAACTACTTTGTCGACTTTGTCAACGATATATCGAATGTCAAAGATTTAAACGCTGGCTAGCGACTTTAGCTAACAGCAGGTGATTTGAAAAAGGGGAAAGAAATACAACTGCAGGATGGAATGTTTGGAATGGACTTTCCTAACTAGTTGACACTAGGGTATGCCGTCTAGCTGATGGTGTGTATTGATTGATTTGTCTGGAAGTTTTAATATTTTATTTTGTTAAACAATATACTCGTCTACAGAGCACAGCACGGAACGCAGGGAAGATGAGCTGTAAAAGTATGAGTGGGGATTTATTATCGTCCTGATGTTCCTCATTCCAAGGGAAGAGGATGTTTTAATGTGTTATGGTATGGTGATGGTATATGTATACACCATATATTCATAATTATAATGTTTTATATTATGTTTTTTTTTTGCGCAAAATGGATCTTGGGTTCTTTTATTGATCCACCCAACTACCTGATGGGCTAGAAACCCATTACACACAAATAACGCAGTTCATTCTGCGTCTCTGATGTTATAATTATCCCAAAGCCTGTGGTAGAACATCACTCGTAGCAATCAAGCTTATTATTCAATTGCAGCGTTTAAATCGGGGGCCACCCGCCACCACTGTGTCTTCGCGGCAGATTGATCATCCAAATGAGGTAACAACCGAAACCCATCATTCGACTCTGAATCCCAGATCCCTGTGTTCCTGGCGTCAAGCAGCACGACGAGACAAACACAAAGGGCCGCGCTTAAACCATCACCACACGGAGTGACTGGAAGTGAATCAAAGTGCCTCTGAGATCACAGCCCAGCAGCCGGGCCTCAGACAGAACCCTGCCGTACGATGTTGTCGCAGGCCTGCTCGCGGGACCCTTTCTTTATTACTTTCCGTGCCACTCGTTCCTCTGTGGGTAAGTGGGAGAGACGTTGTCTTTTCTCTGATGGTGACAGGTTCTCTCTTTGCAGCGACGTCAGCCGCAGTGTTGACTGTTCTGCTCCGCTAAAGATTAGATCAAGTATTAGTGTTTGTTTTATGCGGCGGCTGTTGATGCGTTTCACACGTGGCGTGTTCTTTCAAAGGGACATGAGCCTGTTTTGCATGTGACCTACTAGCGAGGATGCGGTGCCATCAATCTGGATCTGTAATTAACTGCCGGAACCCTGTGCTTTGAGGGTCACAGTTTTTCGGGTAAAGAGGCGTGACATGTGAACCTCGTCGTGGCTGATTCTCATTGTTCCAGAAGGGTTACTTGTTTGGTATGCTCGTATCCCTCATAAGAGATACAAGCAGTATCAGTTTCACCACCCAGTATCTTTGTATCTCAGAGTAAGTTGAACGTATATTAACACACCGGCTTATCGTACAGGTGATTATTTTCCTAAACATGACATTAAGCCATTATATCATAGTTCATTCGATTACCTGGGGCTCTGAACACTCAGCTCAACATTAACACAATTTTACCCTGGGATGAGTTTTAATGCTGCAGTGCACTAATGGCTGTAATTAGATCAGAAATCCCCCAATGCAATCTTTACTTGGCTTGATCCCTGACACAGCCGCAGAAGACTCTTCTCTGTTTGGGGGTTTTGGGGATTTGGAGGAAGCAAAATCTCTATTTTTCTTGAGGTCACTTCCTGATCCTGTCCTTGGGTCGCAGCAATCTCATCAAGGGAACCAACTTGATTAAAGGGTATTAGTTTGTAAGCACTCACTTTAATTGAACAAAATGTCATTAGTATTACAAATGTCTGGATGACTTTGCTTTCTTGTTCCGATCAATCCTACATTATTGCACAGCGTGAGGCAGTCCCTAACGGAAATAAACCCGACAGACAAATCAGTCACACATACATTTTAAACAGGTATTCTCAGAACGTGACCAGGCTGACAAGAGTCAACAGCCAACTCCATCTCAAAGATTAGATCCTCGTTCATTCTGTTCGCATCTGAAGGGACACGACACACACAGACATTCGGAGGGGAGGGGATTAAGTCGAAGGGGGCGTGGTTAATTGAAGTAATTTTAATTAATTCAGTCATTTCAGAAAAAATTTGGAAAAGAACAATTTCTGGCTTACAAGATAAACGTGTAGAAGCTTCTACACTAATGATAAAAAGAGAGAGAAATGTGCTCATGACTGTTATCTCAATGTCAGTCTCATCCCTATTTCAATCAGCAATGCTTCAAAGAGTCTCCACTCGCTTGCACTTTTTGCAAAGCTCAAAGTAGTCCATTCTCTGTGGCGGCCATTGAGCTTGATTGTCTTATGAAGTGGCATTATTGCGCAAAATCCTCTCTGAGCGTTGACAGTGGCACATTAACGAAACCATTCGTCTCCTATCTGCACCGTTGATATCAGCGTGTATATAGACTGCAGGTGACGTTGCTTCAAAACCTACTCCAAGACCTGAACTATGGTCTCCCTTTACAAAGGCTAAATTACTCTCCCCAGAGCAACCGCTAACATTCATTAGCGTAACGAAAACAGGCCACTTCGTCTTCTCCTTCTCCTTCTTCTTCGTCTATTACCGCCTGGTGAGAGTTTTCTCTCCGCAACCACCACAAGGAGGACCATCTGCTCTCAGACTCCTCGCCAGCTGCAGAGAGAGATTCCCCCCGTTCAAAAGAAACCCTGGGAAGAAAGACAACAGCAAGGTCTATAATGGCTTGTTTACACGCCTGAGTGGAGAGGCAAGGACACTGGGAGTTTTGGGGATGTTTAGCTTGTTTTTTTTTTACCGGTGGGGCGGGGCGGCGGGGGGGGGGTTGCACTTTTTTAGTCTCAACCCTTCCCATCATCATCATTTGAATGTAAAAGGCAAGTTGCAGACCCTGCACAGCTGGCGTAGGAGCAGGGCGCTACATTGGTAGGAGGCTGAACGGTTGAAAGGTTAATGTTGCGTTCGGGCCAGACAGACGAGGGGTGTAATAGGGAAATGGACCAAATGCTCACCTGCAGGGGTGGTCCATTACCGGGGAAATCACTTAACACACCTCTAAAGGTTAAGACGATAATCACATTGATCAAAAGAATATGTATCCAGAGTGGAAGAGCTCCCTTTTACACGCAGTCAGGGGGTGGGGGGTGGGGGGGGGGGTGGTCAAAATCGTGTTATCTTTTCACAAATTAACCTTGAATTCAGCAGAGTCATTTAGCATGCGCTTTTATCCAAAACAACTTAGATGGTCTGGGTTCATTTTCGTTTCACCAGCCCTGTCGAAAACATATCCATGTTGTTTATTGTGTCAAGTTTCAGCTCCTACTGTGAAACACTCGATGTTTGGGTGCATGTCTGGATGAATGCTTCCTCTCTTTCCTTAACAACAGGAACCACAGTATCCCTGCCCCTCCATCCATAACCCTCCTAATCCTTTGTCATCGGAGTGGCATTATATCATTCTCCCATTAGGGAGAAACTCATTATTTCATAGTTTATCTCAGCCGTGACCTCCTCCATAACACCCTGTGTTGTCTTGTGTCCATGCATGTAAAGCGTGGATTACCCGCCTTGTCAATAGCATCCAAGGGCATGCGTCATACTGTACCTCTGACCTTTCCTTCCCACCCCCTGTCGGGCTTAGCTCGGTATAATGGTGATGTATGACTGGGTGTAGTTCACGGGGGGTTGGATCTCAATGTATTAAAAATGAATATGGAGGGAGAAAAGTATTGAAAAATGGCCATGTTATAATTGGTATGCTAAGCCCTGATGCTGAGGGGATGTTTTTTTCTTTGTAAAGTATGTTCGTTATTTATCGCATGTGGTACAGGAAAAGCAGGACTTGAGTAAGAATAATAAATGAATAAATATTATGAATAAAAACAATTTATTTATCCTGTCAATAAGAGTGGAAATGTCGATCGTGTACAAACAAGTACACGTAAACATAATGAGGTGAGGGGGGGTTTACTGTATCTTCCCTGTGCAGTTCATTATCCACCCATTAGAGAACTATTGCTATTGACAGCCCTGGCTCTGTGTGTGTGTGTGTGTGTGTGTGTGTGTGTGTGTGTGTGTGTGTTTCTGTGTTGCAGTTTAATTTCGTCGGAAAGCTGCTGGGTCCCCGCGGAAATTCAATGAAGCGGTTACAAGAGGAGACGGGAGCGAAGATGTCCATTCTGGGCAAAGGTTCAATGAGGGATAAAGGCAAGGTATGAAGGAGGACACGTCATCTGGTCTGGTCTGGGTGTGTTCGTCGGGTTTTCCCCGCTGGTGTTTGACTGTGACCGTGACAGAAACAAACATGGATGGGTTGTCGAGCTGTTTGCTTTTAGAAATTTTTGTCATTGCAATTATTATTTATTTAGACAAATGATATTAGACACTGTCAGTCAAGTTGATCACACGATTAGTATTTGTCATTGATTTCATGGATGCGAGTGTCTTGGTTTTCATATCATACGAGTCCTATCATCCGACATACATTTCAGAACACCCTAGCATTAAAATTGCTGCTGTATATATTTTAAAATATGGCCAATTGTGATAAAGAGTAAAGGGATTAAGTACACAGCCAGGGCTATTTACCCAGGTGTCCCCTGCGAGCCACCGTAGCGCTGTATCCTCACACAATCACCGCCGGCCCTATAAGCGCTTTAGTTACCGTGGGAACAAGCGTGACCACAGGCTATCTCTGTTCCAACTGTCTTTTAAATTGGGTCAACACACAGGGGTCAACCTGAAGACCCTCCAAATATTAAAAGATAAGTCATTTGAAATGTTTGCGTAAAGAAAACGTTGGAAGAGAACTTTCGGTGGTTTTATGAAGAGAGAAGAGGATGGCATGTGATGCTTTTCATCAAGGGAATACATTATTGAGAATATTTTCAATTATATGTTTTATCCTCAGCTATTATAATTCAATGTATACTCCCCAACGTATTCTTATCCGCGCAATACACTGTGAATCCATTAGCATAACAATGTTTTTATCCACACCTGAGGGCACAACAATGGAGCTAGTTAAAGAGTGAAGAGGAGTTTCGGGCAAAATGCAATCTCATGATCTTAACCCAAATTAGAAAGCTGTGCTAATGTGAGAGAGATACAGACGCCGTGCTATGTGTGCGTTGGAACAAGTGGAAAAACATTGAATCTGTCAAACAAAAGAAGCCGTCATTCAATCTGAAAGGACACAAGGAGCTTGTCGCTGCGTCGGAATAAGGGTGTCAAATCAACGAGATGACGCCTTACAGCACACGTCTCCTTCATCCGCCCCGGTGCGCAGCAGCGTTGTCCTGCAGGCCGTGTGACGCATCCGTTGTTCAAAGGTCCCATGGCATGCCACCTGGTGTGGTGTGATTAGCCCCTTTACAAGAAAATCTGTCTCTGATGACATCACAGGTGGGCGTGTCCACCTAGATGTGTGACGGATAGATGAGCGACAGTTTGCTACAGTCCAACAGGGGGTAGGCTGGTTGGACTGATCTATCCGGTGCACATCTAGGTGGACACGCCCACCTGTGATGTCATAAGAGACTAAGAGATTTTCTAAACGGCTGGTAACGGCTAATCACACTCACACCTCACACAACGCCTAAAGACTAAACATGCGGTTCGAGACTCTCTGGCCGGGAGGCGGCCAGAGGCAGACGCCACTCTCTCTGCCAAAGAGCATCGACCTGGAGGAGCCGGCGGAGACAGGTGCGAGATCCGCTTGCACGGCGGGTTGGCCGGATGCGGCCAGAACGATCAGAGTGACGGCCTTCGTGTCAACACCGGCCGCGGCGCGTATCCATTTCCGGGCCTCTTTGTCCGCCTCTCATTCCGTTATTGACCGGAGGAGATCCGAGTCAGGCTGGATGAGTGGTGCGCCGCTATTGGTCGAGGCGGGCCAGACGGACGCGTGGCAAGACGTCGACCGCTGTCTCGTGGTGAGGACGGGACGGGTGAGCCCGCCGAACTCATTTCCTCAATGTTTTAAAGGCTTAAGGAGGGTCTGCATGAGAACGGGCTTTGATCATTGGCTCAAAGGATCTGGAGCACATGCTGCAGGATGAGGTGGAGTGGAACAAAGGGCAACCGGTAATGTCTGTGGACTGATGTTCTCTATGACTCCAGGGTCCTCATTGTCCAGGAGAGCCTGATGCAGTAGACCGTCCACTGAAAGCAGTGGCTTCTTTATTATCGGGTTGCCCACAGATTATCAACAGAGAGGGGTTCTCATCCACAAACCCAGATAGCTTAGATTTCCCAGTGTTCAAACACAATTAGTATTGATACAAGCAGCAGCAGACGTAGCTGCTGGTGTGAAGACAGCCTGACAAAGCAGGTTAATCTTCCGTGTGTCTGTGGCCGGTAATGGACATCTTCACGTTACGTGTTATAATATTAATGTAGTCCTTTATTAATTAATCCTTTAAAACGTATTGCTTAAGACCCATCAAAGTCTCTGTGTGCACAGCTCAGAATCTTTGGGAGAGAGAGAGAGAGAGAGCGAGAGAGAGAGAGAGAGAGAGAGAGAGAGAGAGAGAGAGAGAGAGAGAGAGAGAGAGAGAGAGAGAGAGAGAGAGAGAGAGAGAGAGTTCTGAACTGCTTTGTGGGCGTGTTTCTCCTGCTGTAGTGCACTACAAACAAAGGCCAAGTCTGTTCTTTTTATTTGATCATTTCCACAACAGGCCTTGTTAGCTGGGGTCACGTCCCTCAACACACACATTGCCCCTGGCCCGTGCTCCCTCCAGAGGATGCTGGTCATCCTCGGTAGTGGTGAGGCGCTGGCCCGCTTCCGAGGCTCCGCTAATCACGGGCTCCCATATTGTCGAGGGAGCCCAGCCCAGATGCTGATGCGGGCCGTGCAGCCTCAGCAACGTTCAGAGAATGGGGCGCAACGTAACGTACCGCCCTCCACCAGCCTGACAGACACTCACACATCTGGGCCGATGTGTGCAAGGCCTGCGTCAAACCGACCCCCCCCCCCCCCCCCACCCCAAAGAAAAAGGACTATTGTAGTCAACAAAGACACACACACATCTCTGGTGGGGTTCTATTTTGACAGCACCCAGTAAAAATATTCAAACAACACTGCTCTAAATGTGAGAGTGCCAACCATTTATCTTTTCAATAAAAAAGACCCAAAAAAGCAATCTTGTGTCTCCTACCTGTGTGCCTCCCACTTTAGCCAGAAGGGCTGACACTCGTCTATAGAGCTGCGGCCACACAATCCCAGCATGAATCTCTCTGTGTTCCTACAATGCTGTCCTGGCAGGAAGCTCACTCACTGCCATGGTTTGAAGTGCTGATCTCCCACCCGTTATAATGGCCAGTGTTATTTCACGGTGGGATTTGTCAGAAATTCAAAGTTGTTTGTACTTTGGTGCTTCCATCCTCTGGAAGCGAGCCGTCACCGCACTCCACGGTGCTTCATCAATTCTTTAAAATCAATCAAAATGCACTTACATTTAAAGATACTATACTTTCTGTAGGGCAAATTGATTTTTACAAGGTTTTTCAGCCCATAGACAATCCATTTTATGGAATTCAGCAACTGCATTAGAGCAAAACTTTTAAATATCTGAGGCTGTGCTGTCCCCCTCGTGTTAATTAGTTCTCTGGTATTTCTAACTAATGGACTCATTAGGGTGACTCACTTGGATTGTGCGCCGCTATCATTGTCAGTCTTATAAATGAGCAGTCACACTAACGATAGCTTACTGCATCTACGGTGAGTTCGAAAAAACACACCACTTTAAAAAATGCTTTGCTTGTCATGTTTGAGTTCACCTTTTCATGAGCGCCCAACGTGGCTCTCTCTGAGTGTATTGCCTCTGAACGCAGCTTGTAAGAAATGTAACTATACAGACAACTGTCAGATTTATCCTCCCAGCCATCACAACGGAGCCGCTTCGACATCATAGGCTCCTGAATGCTTGAAGGAACACCAGACGATAATGGAAAAGTAACCCAGTGTGGGAGAGTTAACGAAGGCTTCCAGACAGTGTTCAGGCGCATACTTTGATTGTCTTGCGCCGACTCTATCAAAAGATAAGATAACATTTTAATTTTGCGAAAATAAACCAGAGAATAACCATTATGTGGCAGCTACTCTTTTTTTTTTTCTTCTGGTGGTGGATATCTACGAAGTGTACCAAGGGCTGTTTGCATTAGGCCACGTAAAAGGTCTTCAATAGAAAAAGGCTATTCAATTTTAATTGGATCGGAAACGTTTACTGTAGATCTCACATGCAAGACGTAATCCCCAAAGTGTTTTGTTCTTTCTCATCTCTTTCTCTTTCAACAGGAGGAGGAGCTGAGGAAAAGCGGCGAGGCTAAATACGGCCATTTGAGTAACGACCTCCATGTCCTCATCGAGGTCTTCGCCCCGCCCGGGGAAGCCTATTCTCGCATGAGCAGCGCCTTGGACGAGATCAAGAAGTTTCTGGTGCCAGTAAGTTTGATTCGCTGTGTTTTCTCGTGCCAGAAAGAGCCATTAACTCTTTTCCAGTTCCAGTTTGGTTTTATTTAAATCACGTCTTTCACTCCCATTGTTTTTTTGCTCATTGTTGAGTCATTAATTGTGAAATGAGTTGTCATTATGGGGGGAGACATTGTTTCTCATGCGAGACATGAGTCTTAATAAAGCATAGCTGACGGTATATTTTCCCTGATTTAGTATTTTATAGAACTATAACTCTTGTGTCCTCTCAATATGGTGTATCCTCATCAAAATATCCCATGATTGATTCTAATTTACAAGCCCTATGTTCAAATACGTCTTTATTTGCAGTATCTGCGTATTTCCAGTATCGCAAACATAATCATCGACTTGGTACTGCTTCAAATGGTCTCGCTGGCAAAACAATTATAATTTATTCTACAATTAAATGTGCAGCATGAAGCCACTAGTGGGATTCCTCCAATTTATGGCCTGAAGAAAGCTATAACACAGCATAATATGCATATTTTTTACTCAACTGTGCCTGAGCAGTAAATATTAATTAAGCCTTACAAGGGAGACATGCCTTCAGAAAGGCGTTCTGCCTCAACACAATTATGAAGTTCAGAAAACTTTTCTACATCTTAAATTTTTTTTCATCTCTTTTGCTAATTGGGCCATGGAAGCAATACTTCAGATGCAGGAAGATCAAAATAGGATTTACCCTTGCAAGTCATAAACGACCTACAGCAATATCTCTTTAAGATATATGCAGAGAAGGTAAGGGTTGGGCTTCACTGATCAACGATGTGGACACTGAGGTTCGACCTGGAACCTTTCGGCTGGGAGTCAAATATCCTTTCTTTCCCCTTTCAAAAGAAGAATGTTTAAAGTCACAATGTGTTAAATTTAAATTTGCTCCTACCTTAAAATAACCAGGAGATCTGTAGTCATTGCTGAATGATAGTTATTTTAGTAAAAAGTATTGATTAAACATATCCTATAACTGATATATTCTACAAATAAAAACATATGGCCAGCCCGTACCTCTCTCTTTGTTTACAATAATCGTCAGATCAAAACTCCCAGAACCCCTCCTGCTCACGCCAGCCAGCCAGCCGAGCTACGCTAGTTCGCGTTGCACAGTTGCACAGCCAGTTAGAGTGGACAAAACACTGTTTTTAAGTATTGCTCAGTCCTACACATTGCAACTTTAACTTTTCATGTTGTAATCATCATCACATAAAAGCAAATTGTTTGATTTCAACCCAGCTTTCAGCTTAATTACAGCCCAGCCGTATCTATTTAGCTCCAGCTCAAGAGTAACCAAAAAAGAGAAAAAGTCTTACTATCTGCTATAAAACTGAAGATTGAAAAAGGAGTCTTAGGCCCAGTCCCATTTCTCTCCCCTTAATAAGAACACTTGCTTTGAGTGCCATAAGCTGCAAGTCAGCTATCAAGCTGCCTAGCGTTCAAGGGTTGATTTTAAGGGTAAAACAGCACTCCCCCTTGCTCCCTTAAGTATTGGGACACCCTACCCCTTCGCGGAAACGTGCAAAATCTAGGGTTAGGGCTCAAATCTAGGGGAAGGGCGAGAATTGTGACAGGGCCTTACTATCTCCATGAATTCAAGCGCAAGGGACTGAATTGGAGAAGTTAGTTAGACTCCCTTGTCCATCCTCCATGAAAACCTGGAGTGACCTGACTTCATGGAGGGTGGAAAGAGGAGTCTTACTATCTGCTACAATACAGTCTGACCTCCACTGTAGGCTACACTTTCTATGTACACACACATCTATTCATTCCTCTGTACATAGCAACGTTTTCCCTGGCTTGAGCTGCTTTTAATTAACTCATAGCGTTCCTATTTAAAGACACTGCCACTGTCTTTAAACTCCAGAAGACTGATTAACAGACGTTTTGAATAGATTAAAATATACTTCTATCATTTTTCCCATTGAAATATTGACCACGTGTTCAACTACTCTTATGTGTCAGAAAAATACAAAACAGAGAATAAAAACAACGCGATAACATTATTTATTTCCAAAGGTGTTTCATCTTTGGGTGTGACAAATTCATTTCCCTGTGTAGTGAGATAATGTTAATTAAATCGACAGGCAAAGGCCGCTTTTCCAAAACTTTGGTATAAAATAAAACAGCAGGCTTTAGAACAAACCCCCCAATGCTCGCCTCAACACAGATAATGCCCACAAACACTGTGTGCTGCAGTCATCACAAAAACATCGTGTGAAAATAAATCTGCTAAAATGCCACAGATGTTCACAACCGTTTTGTCGTTGTGGGACTGCTGCGGTGACAACGTGTGTCCAAGATGCTACGCCACCCCAAGGCTCCTCGCAGCCAGCCATTGGCTGACTTGGATGGTGGAGTGCCGCTTTTTTTATTTTATTTTTTATTTTTTTACAAGCACGCTACAGAGATGTGACGAATAGGGGGAGATAAAAGAAAGGGATTCTCTGAGTCTGAAGGGCCATGTGATTCTAGATGTATTAACTGTTTACTACTATCATAGTGTTACTTTGACAGACGCCTTCATCCAAAGCGACTGACAGTGAATACAGATACATGTCATTGAGGAGCAGGTAGGGTTGGGGCATCTTGCAGGAATGTCAATTGGAGATTGAACCCAAAACCTTTCAGCCGGGAGACAAATTAGAGACAAGATGTGCTTTATTGATCCCAGGTGGGTAAATGGGGTTACCCTATAGCCACTACACAACACCCTGCCCCCTACAGATGATTACAATTACATTTAGGGCATTTTGAAGAGGCTTTTATCCAAAGCGACTTTGAATAAGCAAATTTGGCAGAAGACAACAACAATATATCGCTGTCGGTACAGCAAAGATGTTCACAGATAACAATCACTAGCAATCACTAGGTTAACCCATTCCCCGTAACAGAGATAGCTAGGATAAGAGCCTACGCAACCCTTAGTACTGTTTTAAATTGTTAGGACGTACAACATATGATAAGTGCATAAGTGGGGTGTTTTTAGGAGAGTAAGGGAGAAGAAGGGGCTTGGGGGGGTAAGGAGGAAGGCTATGCAGAGTCCAGAGTCACTTGCGGAAGCTGGTGAGTGACTCTGCGGTCCTGACATCGGCAGGATAGATGATATACTGTCTCCTGTTTTATGATGCATATCCCTTTTAAAAGTTGTCTGTAATATATCCCCAGGTATAGTTTAAATGTGAAACCCAGTCAGTCACAACATTATATAATAGTGTGTGGCATAATCAATTGGTAGTTTGCACATTTTATTCATTGTGTCATTCGTGTGTGTTCACTATGTATGGCCTATCAATGTGTTTGCAGACTATACTTTGTGTTGAAACCGCTACTCTAAATAATTGAGGAGGCTGCATTCAACAGTGATCTAAAGCCTTATTACAGACTGGCTCCTTTGATCATGTGCTCATCTGGGATGGTTGAAGGACACACAACTTATAAAACATCCGTCAAAATGCATTTAGTTGATGCTGTCAGACAGCCACAGGATCTCAGATCAATGCTTACGTCTGATGTTTGTAATCAATGGTTCATGGTAATCTGCTGACCTTTGCGGAAAATGCTTAACTTTGCGCCTTAATACATATTCTTGTTGACATTCAAACTGGTAGTAGCAATAACAGGGACTAGGCTCCGCTCACAATATGCTTTGATGGTATTAACCATCTTGGCAGCCTCAGGGTAACCCATTTAGGAGGCTATGGCTTTGGTGCTCCGCAGTGAAACCGTTTACATGTTCAAGCGTCGACGAGACGTTGAAACCTTGCCTCATCCGCTCTGTGTTCCTGCAGTGTCATAACTGTTGGTGTGTCTGACGGATGAGTGGAAGATGTTTTACGACATGACAATTTGGAAGTAATGGATCATGCAAATTGGTTCTCTTGATTGCTTTTATATATGATATATCAACTCACACGCCTATGTGAGTTGATGTTATACATTTGCTTGTAATTTATTTCCCTCAAGCCTGTCTCAAAGTCAACGCAGAACACTTTGGTAAGCTGGCGGTGAGCAATGGAGAAAGAGATGTCTTGTGTTAGAAAGTACATCTTCATCCACCAACTGCAATTGTCGATTTGTTTGCGAAAACCAAACAGTAAAACGAAAACGATTTTGGTGGGGGAAATGAATAA
The DNA here is from genome assembly GCF_964030765.1 of Micromesistius poutassou. Taxonomy (NCBI): domain Eukaryota; kingdom Metazoa; phylum Chordata; class Actinopteri; order Gadiformes; family Gadidae; genus Micromesistius; species Micromesistius poutassou. The sequence continues at coordinate 13,285,105 of NC_140277.1, forward strand.
CGTCCCGCTCAAACCAAAACTGATTTACCATTTATCAATGAATATTTAGCCTGCAGCGATACCATATGTATGTCTGCTTATGTTCCTGCAGATGTGTGTATGCGTGTGTGTGTGTGTGAATGTGCCTGCGTGTGCCGATGTGATCTGTTTGTGCAAAATAACTGTGTGTGTGCGTCTGTGCGTGCGTGTGTGTGTGTGTGTTTGTGCGCGCGAGTGCGTGTGGCTATTAGGGAGTCTGAATGTGCTGTCATATCGCTGTGTTTGTGAGCATCTGTTGTGAAAGGAGGAGGAAGTGCCTCTGAAGCGTGACACGTGTCGTTTGCTTCCCCCCCCCCCCAGGACTACAACGACGAGATCCGGCAGGAGCAGTTGAGAGAGCTCTCCTACTTGAACGGTTCTGACGAGACCAGCAGAGGGAGGACAGTACCAGCCCGGGCCCTGCGTCCCGCCTTCTCCGCAGCCTCAAGGTGCAACAGACGCAATAGACCGACCTTACATTCACACTCCGTGCGTGCGTCGACAGATGGGGGCTTTTTGACGTATCCATGTGTTTTCCCGGGGTTGTTATTACAAAGGCGATTTCATTGGACAGTGTATGGGCTGTTTGGGTATATTTGCATAACGTGATCTGATTGGCAGGCGGATCCGTCGCCGCCCGAAAAAAGTTGAACATTTCTCAAATTCTTGACGCAGGCCACGGAGCCGACGGAACGGACGGACCCACAATGCATTTCGGGAGCGCCCCGTGCAAAGTCAATGAGATCCGTCGACGGACGCATGTAGTGTGAATCAGGCGTGAACACCTCTTCTGAGTTTGCCAAAAGTTAAAAATCTATAGGAAAAAAAGAGTTTGGTCAAATTGAAAGCCGGTGATCTTAGATCTTGTTGCATGCTTGAAGGGACAGCGTTTCTGCTTTGGCTGTGTCTGCTGCTGATGACAGATGATTCACCTTTATTCGTTGAATCTACCAAACACTAGGGCTGGTTCGTCGCAACATCGTATTGCAATGGCCGCCTCTATTTTGGAAGCATAGGGGCATTGGAATGTTACTTATTATGTTAGTAGTAGTAATGTTTTTTTGGCCATTGTTTCAATATTTAGATAGAGATAATTGTGAAGTGATTTTTAAGAGGAGATATTGTTGTGTATTAAACTGCCAAAGCGTTTCTCATGCTAGACTTGGCGAAACGACGTTTTCATAGCCAAGGTTTCAGTATGTATTGGTTGATTTAGGATACTAAAGTACCACAACTATCTTGAGTCCTCTCAATATGGCAGAGTCTCTGTAACAAACAATAGGGTTGATGTATTCTGATTTTCAACCCCTATAGCATTACCATTGCGTGATATTTTGTCAGTTGTGCACTACAGTGCACGCTGGTAGTGCATGTTGGCAACGATTTCCACATCAACATACCTTGACATCATAGTACTATTGAGGATTTACCAAAGTAAATAATTAAATTATTCTTTCTCAGGAGAACCCTGAAGTTCGATTTTGAAATCAGGGGCAGGTTCTTTTTTACGTTGGTCCTGCGGTGAAATTCACATTTACAACTTAATATAAGAAATGATCTGCCCCGGCCAGACAGTTCACCCCGAGCGATCAGTGGACTATAAAAAAACAATTATACTCTGAATAATACTTAAGATTAGTCAATACCACCAGCCATGAAAGTGCAGAAACAATTGTACATTCAGTCCTGCTGGCTTTTTTGTTGCCAGCGGGCGGAAAAAATGATTAATCTGAAATAAATCCAACAATTGATAATTGCCTTGGCTATGCTGCCTGTATGCGTGGTTAATTGTCAGCCTGTATATCTGTCTGTTTTCACCAGGGGCCGCGGCGGTGTTGGCAGAGGGTCGGTGGCGTCTCGCGGAGCCCTAGTGGCTCAGAGCAACCCAGCCAACGCCGCCGGCACCAGGGACACACCAGCCCATCGAGGCAGGGGGGCCCCGGCAAATCCAGGTTACCGGCCCCCACTGTTACCAATCACACATGAATCATACGAAGACTACGTAAGTGAGGCTGACTTCTCACATGCAGTATCCTGGTGGAGTTTATGCAGCATGTACACTATATCAACGTATCCGATGCCAAAAAAAAAAACAAAGAGCTAATTATTTTAATGTATTGAAATGTATTCAGGGCCATCGCAATAAAATGTGCACTGAATTTGCTGGAACTGATTTACAGCTACAAGGTGTGCTACGTGATATAGTAGCTAGCCTACTCTAGGCTCTTTGTCATTCAAAATAGAGTGAATATTACCAAGTGTAACCTCATCAGCTACAGCCTATTTTAAGCTGTAGAATGAAACATAGCTGCAAAACATGATGCAATTGAAACCGAGGCAAGACATCAAATCATTTTAAACATAGACAAAACTTAAACCAATTAAATCCAGCATCCTCCCCATCCATTCACACCGGGATAGTAGTTTTGACGGTGTCCTAATGACCAATTTAAACAGCATTGCTTTCAACAGCCGGGCTTCGTAGTAACAAAGGAATCCAGCGAGGTGCACTGAGAGAACTTCAAGGTTCAAGTTTAAAATATGCATCCTTAGATACCGAGAAAAAACAACGGCAAGGTCACTGTTATATAGGTAGGGTGAAGTTACATCCGAATGGAAAAAGGCAACACTTTTGTTGCTCTATTTCCTCTGAGATTCCCTGTTAAGCAACGCTCCCGTATGCGCTGGAAATTTGAGATTGGCCCTGTCTGCATGGGGGAAATGCGCTCGCAGACTCATTACCAGGCCAAATTGAGTTCTGATGGAGAGCCTGTGTATTTTATGTGGAGTCAAAAGAAGCTGGTCCGTTTTTTTTTTGTAATTGGAGGTTGGGAAGTACGGTGACAGCTGAGTAGCTGGAGGGGGGGATTATGGCATCAAGTTCCCTCTGAACATTTCTCTTCCTTTTCTCGCCCTGATCTCACGTTGCTTGTATTTTTTGTATTTTCAGCGCCCAATTTTTTATTTTCCCTGTTTTTCCACATGGTACAGTCGAGGGCTCCAAGCAAGGATTCAGACACAGATGAGACCGTAGACACAGACTCAGACATGGACAAGCTGTTTGTTGTTCCAAACCCTATCCCGCCATTGTACGCTGCTCTCGGAAAAGACAACAACAACGATCGCCTGCCACCGTGACTGAATGTGCAGCTGAAAATATGTTCTCTGCCTCCCTATCGCGTGATGCCTCACAGCTCCAGAGCCGCCTCAGATTGATGGACTCTGTCTAATTGTCAGTCTGGGACACTGATACTGTTTGTTATCGTACCTTATCGTGGGCGGTATCGATTCGGAACTTCAGCGGGAAAACGTACCTCTAATATATGGAGACGTAGAGGGAGAGAGGGAGAGAGAGAGTGAAAGAGAGAGAGGGAGAGGGTGAAGGGAAGACAGAGGGCGAGGCGTAGAGAGAGAGAGAGAGTGAAAGAGAGAGAGAGCCGGGGGGTGGGGGTGGGGGGGGCAGATGAAAGAATGATCACATGTCACTCGTATCGTTTATAATTTATGATCGGAACCATTCTTCAATATAGATATTGCTTCTGCACACCTGACCTAGGTTTATCCTCTGCTCCAGCGCTCAGATCTTTGGTTATCCCTACAGCTCACTATATATTATATATATATATTAATAAACGCTGGATATGCAACACGTTAGCTGCTCTTGACCTGAACGTGCCAGTGACGCATCGTAACCTGGCAACATCAGATCTGCCATCCAGCTGTCCTGCTGTTCACATCAGAGTCGTTTGAGTAAAGGAGTAATATTGAAAGGGACAGTTATTGTACCAGTCAATAATGTGCACATGGAAGTGCTCTGTTTCGTTCTGTTATTTCACGATTAGGGGTACTTAGGATCACATCGTCAACTCAAACGTTGTTTGTAGTGTGGCATACGGCCCCGACTACAACCCAGCAAACACAAAATGTTAATTATTTTTTATCTCAAATCTGTCAGCTGTGCTTTCCCGGGCTGAAGCGCATATCCGGTCGGCTATCCTTGGAAAAACCATCAGGAAGGTACCGCGTTGCGTTGCATTACCATCTCAGACTAACACATAGACCCAGGGCGGGTGAACAAGAAGTCGTTCCATTTCTCCATAATTTAGTGCTGAGTGTCCCATCAAGAGCGTGGAGGAACCCCCCCCCCCCCCCCCAGTGGATTTAGCCTGGCTGCGGTTCTGTTAGGCAGTGCTGGGTCGTATTGTATAACGCCATCACTCAGGAGAGACACTCGCGATTGATGGAGTCTGTCATGTTGTCAGCCTCATAAAAAAGTGATATTATGCAGAAGCAGGGGAGAGGGGGGGGGTGGGGGGATGTTGGACGTGGGGGGGGGGGTTTAGGTGGGGGGGATGGGGGTTGGGTTTAGGTGGGGGGGGGGGGGGGGGCCAGGGGGGTGGAGGAGAGGGGGATGGGGGTTGGGTTTAGGTGGGGGGGGGGGGGGGGCAGGGGGGTGGAGGAGAGGGGGATGGGGAAACGGATAGTATTGACTCACGGCCCCGTCTTGTGAGATCCCGGGTGTGGGGGCAAACCGCTCCGTGGGAAAACGTTGCATATATACCATCCGCTGCATGTCAATGTTGGGCTACGGGGCTAAAGGGGATATCTGTTGTTGTTGTTGTTGTTGTTGTTGTTGTTGAGGCGTTTAATTGGAACGAAGGGTTAGGGTCGTTATGCGCTACTGTCTTTGCATGTGATGGATGGGCTATATGGGCCTGCCCTGCCCCCTTCCTATAGAGTTCTGCATTGGTTGGTTTTAATGGCTTCATGCCTTTGCCTCCGCGGGTTTCGTGCCGACTCTTCCTCCAGTAACAACATTTCCATGCAAGCGCAGGAGAATCGAAGGCACGTCAGCCTGGTGGCTTTCAGTGTACACATTAGGGCTCACTGTAGTGTTATCCTGCATACATATTGGTGTGTACAGTGTAGTGTCTTTCAGTATACATATTGATGTGTACAGTGTAGTGTGTTTTTCTGTTATTGATGTGTACAGCGTAATGTGGCCTTCAGTATACGCATTGGTGTGTACAGTGTTGTGTGTTTTTCAGTATACACATTGATGTGTTCACTGTGGTGTGTTTTTGAGTTTACACATTGAAGTGTACACTGTGGTGTGTTTGAGTACACATGGGTACACTGTAGTCTGGTTTAGTAGGCATTGATACATACATATTGGTGAAAACTGTAGAATGTTTTTTAGTACACATTATTACCCCGTAGTATATTGTAATACACAGTGGTACACTGTAGTCCGTGTCGGAATGTTGCACTTAAGTTCACATTGGGACCGACTTCATATTTTTGCCTTAGAAATGTTATTCTCCCCCACCCATAATAAATCTTTGTTAAGCTTCATTAAGCTACTGTAAGGATCTCCCATCTGGATAGCGAATGCTAGCCAACATAACAACCTATGGTCCCGAGAGGTTGTGCTTTATTTATCATACCTATCATAGCTACAATGTGTGAGTCTTTGAACCTCGCTTACTCCAATGTATTACTTCTTAACAGTGTTGCAAGCATTGCATGCTTGATTCCTTAATACATTAACACACCGACAATTGGATTAAACAGATTGTTTTTGATTGCTTCTGAATCTTTTTCATCTACATTTAATTAACACACTGCGCTCTCTGCAATGTGTTGCGTCAGCTGTTTTCAACTAATTTGATCAAACTGTATGTTGGCGAAAAAATAGCAGGGCATGTAAAAAGCTCCTTCGATTTGAACTGTTTGCTTGTGCATTTCATGCGATATATTGCTCTAACTCGTGACCAATATCTCTTTTGTTTTTGCATTTTTTTATTACTTACCTTGATATTTAGAAAATCCCATTTTTATCTGAGTGCACTGTCCGTCGATAGAAATACACTGTGTGTGTGTGTGTGTGTGTGTGTGTGTGTGTGTGTGTGTGTGTGTGTGTGTGTGTGTGTGTGTGTGTGTGTGTGTGCCTGAATGTGTGTGTGGCATGCGTGTGTGTGTGCGTGCTTGCGTGTGTGCGTGTTCTTGCATGCCTGACTGTGTGTGGTGTGTTGCAGGACTTAAACTGGGCTGCTTTTAGTGTAATATAACTATAATTTATATGTGAGACCATAAATAAGTATTTCACGAAAAACCCTGCTGAGAACAATTATTTCAAAAATAAAAATGCCATCCAAAGGGGTCAGCTGCGGCAGTTGGTAACCGGATAGAAACAGACACAAAGGCACAGATACACATCCGTCTACTTATTTTATCATATCACAATTCAAATCCCAGCCAAACCTTATCATGGTATAAACCAGTGGTGCTTGAAAAACGGTATATGCTTTCCCTGACAGCGGATCAGGATTTTACAAATCGCTAGCTTCAGAATGGCATAAAGTGGCTGCTTGCTGAAAGCAGAACATTGCAGAAGATGCGATGCAGTGAGAGCCTTAATGTGATTCACCACAGAGCTCCGTCGAGCCTGGAGAGAAGAGGAAAGTCGGGTGCAGAGAAAATCTTTTCTCAATGTATCATCTCTTTCTTTCCTATACGCTAGAAGTAAGTAGCGCTCTGCCCCTATACTGCAGATGTAAGTCTTCTGAGTTAATTGCTTAAGGAGAGTGGTTTGGCTAAACACTACAATTACTTATACATAGGGAACTTTAATCGCATACATTGCCGCTGATTATTTCAGCAGCTTCACCCAAGACAGTTTGACGCAACATCTTTTATCAATATACATATAACTCTAAATACATACAATAACATATTCTATATATATATATATATATATATGTTTGCATTAACTGAAAACATTAAATCAAAGCTTTTTCTGTCTTTGTTGGAAAATTTGTTCAACTGTGTTTTCAGAAAATAATTCCATAGAAAAATAATGCAGAGGTGGTGAAAAAGTAAAAAGGTTTTTTTTTTTTTTTTTTTTATGCTTTTGGTGAAAAAATCTATAGCGTCACTGGACCGAAACAAAACTCCTAAGTCGTTTTAAACGGTTGGACAAACAGTAAACGGGGCCATGGTCTCCCTCCAATTCTACCTAGCAACAGCTAAGGCAACTTAGCAGGCCAGATTCATTCGGCGGGGCCACAACTGCAAATCAGTCAGTGTCGGGGGCCCGATAGGATGTCGATGGATAACAGAGCACATGGACAAGGGCCCCTGTAGGTCTGTGCGATGCTAATTACTCTGGGCTAGGCCTCGTCCACCCTTGGTGTCCCCGCACCTGATTTATTCCTTCCAGCCCTCTACGACGGTGGCGGCTTGGTGGCTAATTGATTACGGCGGTTCAGGACGAACACTGGTAGAAGGCACAGTTTTACAAGCTAACGCTGCCCGGAGAGAGCGACTAAGTAACACGCTGTCTCGGTAAAGGTAGATAGTGTTTTTGTTTTTTTATTGAATGTTTTTAAGTCTTTAGTTATAACTGTAGGAGCGTAGTGGCTAGGAGGTTTGACTCCCAGCCAAAAGTTATACTGGGTTGAGTGGTTTCCATAGCACGTGTAGAGAGAGATATAACACGCCTAGCTTCTCCATTATTTCACCGATCTGTATTCACCATTGGTCTCCCTGGAAAGAGCCTGCTAAAGTAGTTAATAGTAATAATACTTCAAGTAGCTTGAAGTATTTGCGTAATTTATCATTGTGACTGGGAAACGGGTGCTAGATTTGTTTTCGTATAATTATTCTATTGACTCCATTTAAAAGTTGAACTCCATCCACGAGGCATTTGGACGTATGAGACTTGTGGAAATAAATAGTCAATTAGCTGGACTCCGTTTGTCTTCATAGAGAAGCGCTCTACAGAGAACAGAGCCAGATGGATCCTCTGAGCTGCTTCATCCGAGACATAATTTGTGTTTTTAATTTAGTCAACTAGGCTAGGCTCATTCAAATCAAGCCCAATCCCTTCAAATTTTCATTGGTCAAAAGACTGCGTGACAGTGATTTGGATGTTAATTAAGTAAAACTATTATATATTTAGGCATACTGCACACCATGTTAGTAAAAAAAAAAAGTAAGTGAATGGGGATCGGAAAAACTGGCACGGCTGAATGAAGAATAATAGGTTTTTATTAAAGGCACACATCGCGAAGGTCATGCATGAGTGAACCCTGAGTGGATCGGGACTCCAGTCGCTTGTTCGGACGGTGTGCACGTGAGAACCAGCGCACGTGAGAACCAGCGCATGGTGAACCAGGAAGGGGGACACCATTCAATAGCAACGTAACACAAAGGAAGGACTTCTTTTGAAATCCCTACAGAGTTTTAAAACAGCGGCATTAATACTTCAGCAGATTAATTCAAACCAGATACAGAACAACGATTATTACCCTAAGAAGGAAAAACAAAGTTTATCATTCTTCTGATGTACATAATCAATGCCTGAAATAAACAGCTCAGTTCTGTGTGTGTTTGGCTAACCTCACTAACGCGTCTGACCGCTATCGCGTGGAACATCGACGGATCCCCAAAATGACTGCATGCGCACGTTTCTCGGGCCCAGCCGCTGATCGATAGATCAGATCCATATTTGAGTTGGATCAGGGCCTGAGAGGTGTCAACAAGGCTTTCCTCGTAAACCCGCAAGCGTTAATCAATACCGCTGCTCGACACCGGCTTGTGTTGCCACAGCGCCGGCTCGCGCCTACCCTTGTCTCGTACGGGCGGGGGTTATAATGAGCTTTGGTCTTTGCTAAAATAGTGCTATTGTATTTTATTTCATGGCTGACCGTAAGGGGGGGCCCTAGCTGGGCCCCCGGTGGCGGTCGGTTGGTGGTACCTCGTTCACCCTGTCTGTGTGATCTCCCACTGCAGAGCTACGACGACGGCTACGACGGGCAGTACGACGACGACAGCTACGACGCACACGACGACAGCTACAGCAACCAGTCCAAAAGGTACGTCAAAGTCAAACGCCGCGTTTGGAGAATTGGAGTATTTACAGAAACAAATAGAGCATTCCGGAATTAAATGCAGTATTTTAGACTTAAATGTTACCTTTAGTGCTACGTTATTCCAACCACTGATTTTAGATGTATGAGGTCTGGCACAATAGCTTCTAGGAACATATTTTCTAAGTTCCATGTTAATTAACTGTTGTCTTATATCAACAATTATAAATGACTATATAAACTAGAATAACATAATAAAAAATATACCATCATAATTGCTTTATGAAATTCAATGTTCAACTATTTTGAAAGTGAACGTAAAAAAATGAACAGCGCCACAGACGCTGCAACTGTTGTGTGCTGTGTTAGATTGTGTGTTAGATTGTGTGTAAGAGTGTGTGTAAGATTGAGCCCCTCCCAGGAGACTTTCAGAAGTCAACAGTGTTGTGTCCACTCCATCTCTAACTCCACTCTAACACCACCCAGCCAGCCGGTTGTCTGGCTGGTGTTGGAGTGGTTAGAGTGGTGAGTCAGAGTGGTTTGATTGGGAGGGGTTCTGGGGGTTTCTATAGTAGGATTCTTGTAAAGAAAGAGAGGCCAGGCGTGCCAGCGTTTTTATTTGTAGAATATATCAGTGATAGGGTGTGATTTTATTGAGCGATCTTTGATCGATCAACCTTGACTACAGTATGGTCCAGTTCATTTTAAGCTAGTTTGAAATGTTACACATTGCGAGTTAAATAAATCGGTAATCATCCTTATATTCACATATAATATTTAAACTCTGTTTTTTACTTTACTTTTTCTACTATGATTCTAATTTAGCATTTCAGAATTTTATGAATATGGACACGGTACCAGTGATGACTCCTACAATAACTATGGTAAGGATAGTATTTTATGTTCCTAAACCATCCTTTTATCTCTTGGGCACTGTATGTATTATATTGCTACTGTTAGAAAACATGGCCCTCAACTCAAGTCTCTCCCCCGTTTCTTCTCCCTTTACGTGTCTGTGAACGATACTTAAAGTCCTTTCTGTGAGAATTTATGATCGGACCGGAACCATTTCCATTGCACTTGAAGTATAACCCTCAAAAAACGCAATGCCAAAGATGTATTCATAAAGTAGTCGTCCCATGGTTAAACAAATAACACTGCCTTCCCAAACATGAAAAGCGTCTATTAGAGGAAACGGACTGGCCCCTGACAGTCACAATGACACCACGCGTCCCGCTCCACCGTGGAAGAGATCACGTTTCACAGCGAAGAGATGAAGGAAAATCCTTTTGGTTCCAGCTCACTTAAATTCAGTCCCATACTAAGACCAACTGGCTACAGCTATATCTGCAACACATACACTTCCTACCAGGGTTTGGCTGGCACATCACACACGCCGACGGGAACTGTTTGCTCTCCTAGACTTGTATAAAATACCATCCTTAGATTATACACACACACGCGTACCCACACACACACACATTCGTTCGCACACACACCACGGGTGCACACACACACACGCACAAATGCACACACACACACAGAACCTTCTCAACACATAATCGTGTTGTCACACTTGGTTTGTTTCGAGGTGTTGTTCGTTTGCAGCACAATGAATCCAGCAGCGAAGAAATAAATGATCTGATGTAATGCTCCAAGGACACAACATCTTATTTACATTTTGATTTTAATATATATATATATATATATCTGTTGTGTATCCCAGTCGGTTGTTGATGTCCGTGTCATTTGGCTTTTCCCTGAAGGACAGAGCCAAGTTTGTCTTCTCTGGTCAAACAGAGGAGGGACACATTTATTTAAATTCATTTTTAAAGGAGTGCTGGACAGGAAACACACGTCTCATCAACGCCAGAAAGGGCTTTGCTTCTTCGTCTCGCACACATTTTAGATTAGAGGGAAGAGGACACTGCGTAAACAGAGATGCGATGAGAGATGCGAGTGTGACAGGGTTCATTTTCATTTCCTGGGTCCCAGCTCCTTTAAAAACAAAGGGCCATTGCTCCATGACACTGTGGTGAATGCTGGGGTGTTTTTGCACGAGTAGTTTGATCTTTCACTCGTCGTGTTTCTGTTGCGATGCAGAGGAGGACTGGGTGGCCTGTCGTCCCAACCGCAAAGCCCCGACAGTCCGTCTGTCCAGAGGAGGCTACAGAGAACATCCTTATGGGAGATACTGAAGGTTGATTTCATTTTTTTTATGCCCCCCCCCCCTCATAAAATGTTACAGCTTTTCCTTCCATCATCCATTTTCTTGAAAGCCATTTTTTTTTTCCCAATGGAAAAAAAACACTGTCAAGCCAATAATAATCCAACCTTTCAATTTACAAGACAATGTTTTCTTTTACTTGCCTTTTGTTTATCTGTTGACGTTGGAGTTGGTATTTATGTGACATGGAGAGCACCTAAGCGGAACCTAAATGACTTGGATATCCAGGCATAAACAATTAAAAACATATTTCACATAACATCAACCGATCTTTAAAGGACATGGCTCTGATGCACTGACTGAAACTCCCCAGGAATCAGAGTTCAGGGTTTGGATGATTTAAAAACATGCAGGGCTGGTAAATAGGTTCAAGCCCGAGCAGAAGTGAATGTGTTACCTAAGAATAACATGTTGACAAAATACTGTATTTCATACTTTTTAAATAGTGGTTTTGGAGTAATCTTTTATGTTTCCAATTTGAATGATTGTGTCTGCACTGTACTAGATACAACAGAATTATCATATTTAATCTACAGCACACTACACAGGTCATTGAGGTAGGAACAAAGTGTACCTGCCCTTGTGATATACAGTACATCTAGAATCTATTATAATATTATTAGTTTTCAAAAACGAATTGCACAATTAATGACACAATTCAGCTAGGATTGATGTTTGTGTAGAACATGAATATTACTGCAGTAGGGTAATTAGGGCAACTGAAAGTATCACCATGTAAAACAATATTAATACTATTACTAAGCTAAACACTGGTTTGAACTCCCAGAAATCACATTTTAACTAGAATCAACCAACTGCATGTACTTTCACGTATCACAAGTTTAATGTCCAAAATCCAAAGACATTATTTATGGCATGGGTTTTCTGCGAAATGTGAATTTGATCATTTGAAACTCTGACTACTTTACAATCCAACTGAATTGACACTTAAGTAAGCACCTAAACCCGTTTTCACATTGTGAGATGTCAGAAAATGTGTGTTGTTTGTTGGGGCTCCGACCCATCATGACAGTGTACAATACAGTGTGTAGTTTCTAAACAGTGCTTTGGTTTTTTCCTAATATGTATTTGTACATAAAGCATTTAATAAAAACAACACAAAACCAATCCAGGATGTGGTGTTAGCCTCTTTAAATAGGTGTTCATAAACTCTTCTAATGTTGCATGTTGCTTGTTGACGTTCAATGTCTCCAACTTTTAATACCGTGTTTGCTAAAAAGATTCATAAAGACAACGGACTCGTCGTAAACCGCTTTATTTTCACAGTATTCTCCCTAAATTGGACACGCCAATTGGATAACAACAAAATGGACGCAAGTTGTTGTTACCGAATAATACATTGTTTCCTAATCCATTCTCAAGTTTTACGTTGCTAAACAGATTTGTGAATCTGAGAATGATATGGAGTTTAAAGAGGTAAGACCTCCGCCCATATACTCATTAACTATCACACTATTACCATATTAATGTCTTAAATGTACTAAAAACTTTTGCAGCTTCATTAATTCACAACGCATAAGGAGCCGGAATGTGGAGATTGGTATTTATGCGCTAACAAGTGGCATTAAATGAAATTAACAACGATAAAACATATTGTACTTGTCCGTGCTTTAAACAGCACAGCTGAGGTCTGTGATTCAGCTTTTGTGCCTCTCTTTTGTGACTAGTACACCTGAAGGCTGACTCTTTAAGAGTGTAGTTCCCGGACAGAAATGAAGACTAAGCAGGTAATCCTAATCCTAATTATAGTTTGATCAACAAAAACAATGATAATATATATATATTTTTAATTATTATTAAACACTATTATTTTACCCCCCTCCTAAAATGGCCATTTAAACTCCCCAAGCAGTTCTAATTAGATATGACTAAACTCAGTTTGTGAACTGAAATAATAGAGTTTAATAAAAGGCACTAAACATGTCCTCTCACTAAATATCGGTAAACTAAAGATATTAACAAAAAATGAAAATGGAATTTGAAAGAATACGTCTGACACACACAAAAATATGTTTATAATGCCCGAAATGTGTTCAATGCTGTTTTCTTTTACAGATGTTGAAAAAGTGCCCATCCATAGTTCCATTTAAATAATCATATTGCATGCAATCTTTAGAAAGTGTCTATTGATTCTCCCTTTGTAGTTTATACTTCAAGGATCTCCACAGTCCTGACTTTGTTGTGATTTTACTTACAGATGTAGTGCACTCTGGTCAGTTCAACAGGTAAGTGCCTGAAAAATACAGAATACTGCTTTATATTTTTAATTTAAGAAATTACCACTTTAAATGAAAAGGACTGGTTATGTTTTGTGGTAAGTCAAGAGAGGAGTAGAAAACAAGACTTGCAAGAAGCACTCTTTCAATAGCCGAATCAAGTCTTTAGGTTCTATTCTGGTTTTGTGACAAACGTCCATTGTGAATATTGAATAAGCAAAGGTATGTTGGGATTAGCTGTAATTGATGTATTGATCACTTTACATTCACTGCATACATTCATGGTAATTATACCACATTACGTTAATACTATTTAGACACAGAACACTTCACTTAGCCTTAGATCTATGGTTTGTTTGTTCAACAAAATACGCCATTAAAAAGCCACTTCGACTGTGCTGCAGTACCATTTGTTCACAGCCTCAAACTGTCAGCCCGGGAGTGCGTCACAGCTCTTTTTTTTGTAACAAAATGCAATTTTTCTTGTGATAGCAGCTGCTGCCTCTGTGCTGCCTTCAATTATTGAACACAGAGGGTCCTGCTCAGAGGAGAGAGGCTTTCCACTTACCTTCCAGAGGTGTGAATATCCACCATTGATCTGCACACGGCCCGTACCACCCCAGTAAGTCTCCACCCGCAGCTACGGCTAGTATTCACAAGGTCATCACATGCACTTGTTGATAGTTTAAAACATTAATCCCAATTTTTTTCTCAACGCAGAAAGATTGTGGATTTAAGTGTGTTCATGATGTTTTCAAACCCAGCTCCGACTAAAAAAGAGAGCTTTCATCATACTTAATAGTGATGGATCGTTTCCCCCATTTTCATCACATCTTAACAGTGTCCAAGCAGGCAATTCAGTGACGTCAAGTGGCGGCTATTATTAAGAAAGACATTTGGCTAAAAGGACATAACAGCCTACAATGATTGTGCCATAATCTGGTGTTTCTCTGGGAAACACCCGGACAGCACGCTAAAGTGCTGCCATGACACCGTCGGACAAGGCCGTGGTAAGTCTGTAGGACAATGGCCGGTTTGACTGACCTCTGTCCTGAAACCAGCATACATTTACATTAACATTTAGGGCATTTAGCAGACACTTTTATCCAAAGCGACTTACAATAAGTACATTTGTCATAAGAAGTGAAACAATATATCACCGTTGGTACAGTAAAGATGTTCATAGAACCAAGTGCAAGTACTGACAATCGCCAGGCTAACCCCATTCCCCGTATACAGCAGTGATAGCTAGCTACTGCAGATGCTACACAATTAAGTACATGCTACACAACATGCATGCACAACACAATTAAGTACATGCTACACAATTAAGTACAATGAATGAATACAACCTGTATTAAGTGCGTTCATCAAGTGCCAGGACGTACAACAAACAATAGTGCAACAGACAAATAAGGGACTGAATGGCTATGTAGAGTCTAGGTGAACTCTGAACAGGTGGGTTTTGAGTCGTTTGCGGAAGCTAGTGAGCAACTCTGCGGTCCTGACATCAGCAGGGAGGGTTTCACCACTGTGGTCCCAAGATAGAGAAGAGTTGTGATTTAGCTGATCGACCTTTGGTTGCTCTTAGGGATGGCGGTACCAGACATCCAGCTGAGGTAGTTGAGTGGAGGGATCGAGCTGGAGTGTGTGGTTTGACCAAGGCTTGGAGGTAGGCAGGGGCAGTTCCATCAACTGCCTTGTATGCCAGTACCATCATCTTGAATCTGATGCGGGCTACTACAGGGAGCCAGTGGAGGTGGCGGAAGAGGGGAGTCACATGGGAGAATTTAGGTAGGTTGAACACGAGGCACACTGCCGCGTTCTGGATACGCTGCAAAGGTTTAATAGCAGAGACCGGGAGTCCAGCTAGGAGCGAGTTTCAGTAGTCCAGGCGGGAGATGACCAGCACTTGGACTAGAAGCAGAGCTGCTTCCCTTGTGAGGAAGGGCCAAATCCTGCGGATGTTGTAAAGTGCAAATCTGCAGGATCGGGCCACTGCGGTGAGGTTGGCAGTATAGAGGGAGAACAGAAGGGGCCCCAGTACAGAGCCTTGAGGGACACCAGTGTCAAGTGTACAAGGTTTGGACAAGGAGCCATTCCATGTGACCTGATAGGTGCGATTCGACAGGTAAGATGTGAACCAGGATAGGGCCGATTTAGCAATGCCAAGTTCGGCGAGAGTGGCGAGGAGGATCTGGTGGTTCACCGTGTCAAATGCTGCGGACAGGTCGAGGAGAATGAGAACCGATGAGAGGGACAAGGCTCTGGCAGCACGGAGGGACTCAGTCACCGCGGGGAGAGCCGTCTCAGTGGAGTGTGCCTTCTTGAAGCCTGACTGGTGAGGGTCAAGCAAGTTGTTATGTGAGAGATAGGAGGACAGTTGGTTAGAGATGGCACGTTCAAGTGTTTTAGAGAGGAATGAAAGAAGAGATACTGGTCTGTAGTTCTGGATCTCGGTGGTGTCAAGGGTTGGTTTTTTGAGGAGAGGCATTATTCTGGCAATCTTGAAAGACGCCAGAACAATGCCTGAAGTGAGGGAGGAATTGATGAGGGCGGTGAGAAATGGCAGGAGGTCGACTGAGAAGGTCTGGAGGAGAGAGGAAGGGATAGGGTCAAGAGGGCAGGTGGTGGCGTGGTTGGAGTTAACTATTCTATTGACCTCTTCAGAGGTGAGGGGGGCGGCTGATGATAAGATCAGTGTGTTGCTGAAAGGTCAGCCACCCAGTGACACAGTGTTGAGCCATTTTTCCTACTATTTAATTTTTCCTACTATTTTCCTACGCTTTCATCCAAAGTGACTTATTGAATTGCAGAGCCAGGGAGGAGCAGGATGTATGGGGTAATGCATCTTGCTCAAGGGCAGGTTGGTAGGACAGTTGGACTGCTGACGTTAGTGGTTCCAAACCAGGACTTTTCTTTAGGAGCCAAAAAAACACCCATTTTTTTAAATCATTTGGATTCTCCACTGGGTCCTTGGAGACCGATATTTTGTGGTTTGGTGCATGTGTCTTGATGTTTCATCTCTAACACACCAACACAGCTATGTACTGTGACTTGTTGTATTTTCAATGAATGTGAAGAGACAGCAGGGAAATCTATGTTCATCATGGCTATTGTGGATAACCTGCATTCCAGCCATTATGAAGGCAAACGTGTCTAGAAAGTAAAGTTATTCATAGTTCATATGCCTGCATCGACCGAGCCACGTTCATAACGTCAATAGTGCTAATCTGGCTTGCTTTTCCACTACACTCATAAACGCATACCCGTCTGGACCACTATTCAAGGTCTTGGGTTGGAGAATATTTTTGGATTACATTTTTGCATAAGAAACAAATTCAGCTCACAAAGATTAAGTCTCCCCAGACCTTCTGCAAGCTTGTGAAAACCCACGTCTGGGTACAGAAGATTAGGTCAGTAGTCGTCCGTAGAATGTTCCTTTCAGGGTATTTCTTCAAGGTCGACCTTTCAGGTGTGTTAGTCTCTCATGCATACACACTACAGTGTTGAATCAAGGTCCCCCCTAAACATTTATCCTCTCTGCAAACCCTCTGAAAGCGCGAGGCACGTGAGGCGTGTTTATTTGTGGCCATGTATGTTGCTTCCGTCATCTGTGCTGCCTAAATCATCAGCCAGAAAAAGCACAAATCATTCCCAGCTATATTTCCCCCACAGGCACACTGAACAGCCGGGGCTGAGCCAAGCTCACAAATCCCACCGCCTGCTACGGACATTTAAGCACATTTCTCAAAACACCCTCACTGAAATCCTTCTCCCCGCTGAGACTGAGTGAGATTACCAGCGTTCCTCCAAAACGAACATGGTTGGTCATTGTCTAAGGTTCTGCGCACACGTCATCATATTGTATGCATGCACAGACAAAAGTATTTTTAAAAACGTCTGAAGCCAGTTCACTTTATTTTAATTGGATAATTTTTGAAGGTAATTCCAGGGGTTAGTCTGGTCATGGATTGGTGGTGATGTGTTGCCCACACAATCCCAGCCCGTCTGGCTGCCTCACGGCAGGCGCAGAACCACGCTGCTTTAGTCCGCCAAACACAGTCAATGTATTCATGAATTGGTAGCGGCGCTGTGAACAATACATTGTCCTTATGAAACATACCTGTGTTTCTCTTCTGTCACGCAGGCGGCTGGAATTGGGCTTAAAGAGACGAAACAAGGCAGGATGGTAACCGCCAGCCAAATTCAACAAAGCAGGTAAGAAGAAGGGAACATAATCGCTTTTGAGTGCCTTTGCTGATCTAAAAGGAATTGCAGCGTGTCCAACTTTGGTACCGTCTCTTACTGTGCCATGGGTTTTTCAAACACATAACAAACCTTTATGAGAATGGAGGAGGAACGACGGGTAGAAAAGGGCAGGCTCATCCATCATCCAACACCGCTGGAGTCAAACCAGGCTTCAGAATCAAAGCGTAACAGTAACTAACACAAGAGATGATCCGGGTCACGTTTCATCCGTGCTTCACTTATTTGTACTGACCTTTAAGAAACACGCTAAACCAATAAGAATGAATTTTCATGAATTTTATTAGTCCCTGTAAACAAAAGGTTGACGTGGCCTGAATCCACAGTTAAGGCATTATGAAAACAGTAGCAATACCAGCGATGCTGTCTTGGTCGTTCCCTGAAGTCATATTTTGTGCAAAGCATAAGGTCAGTGGCGTCTGGCCTCCAGAAACGTCCGGGGATACTAATTGTCCAAACCGTCTTTCCATACACAGAACCTCGGTGAACCCGCAGAACCCAAAGACTGCATCGGAGCCTGTCAGCCCCCCCCGCCTGCCCCCCCCCGGCCCGCCCCGTTCCCCCCTCTGACAGCTAATAACTCGGGGGGGTTAGCTGATAACCAGACAGCTCGTGGATCCAGGGCACTTACTGAGCTGCGTTCAGCCCTCAGCCACCACGCCGGAGACTTCGCCCGCGGATGACAAGAACACGCACACACATCAATACACACGTAACATACACGCACGCACGTAGCAAACACACACACACACACATATACACACAGATGGATACAAACACATGTGCATACGCAAACACACACATAAGCACACACACATAAATACAAACACACACACACCAAAGTGTTAATTGCCATGAATTCTCATTTCCAATGGGTATTTATCATAGAAGTATGTCAAATTAATTTTGTGTTTTTTTTTTTTATAAAACTATCAATTATTTCTGCCCTTTTCTTATTTCTGCCAGACTTTGTCAGTGTCGTGTCATGTGCTTCACATAAAAGAAGATAATACGAAAAAAAACACTGCTTTGACTAACAAACAAAATCACAATATAATCCTATTCATTACTGCTCTCTGGGTAAGGAGACGCTCTGACAAGTAGTCAAGTGTCAGCGCGTCCACAGAGCCCTGTAATTCACACGGGTACCAAACCACTCTGCTCCGGCTAGACCGACTCTTCAGCGTTTCCTCAAAAAAAAAAAAAAAAAAAAAAGCAGCAAGAGGAGGCATCAACAACACACAGGCGGTGTCCCTGTTATTACCCAGAATGCATCCGACGAGGCGAAAGGTGGCTGCCAAAAAGTCGGCGCTCGCCGGCCCGACCCGCTGAGCGGTATCGTCTTGCTCTGGCAGCTGTCATTACGCGAGCCGCTCAAGCCCTTTGTGCTTGAAGGCCCTGATCGATGGAGCGCGCTGTGGGCCCGCCCACTGGAGCCTGTTAGTTCATTAAGCGGGCAGGGCCTACCGCTGCCTGCTGGCACTCGGACGCCGTGCCCAGGGACTCACGGCGGGCGGAGTACACCTGAACGTGTTACCTGCTTTGAACCAAAAGGGAAATTTTCCCAAGGCTTTTCCCAAGTCTTTCATATTTTAATTGATTTTATGACGTTAAATGTTCGTGTTCGTGTGTGCGTGTGTATGTAGTATGTATGTATATGTGTATATACTGTTTATATATAATTGCATACGTATGTGTGTGCGTGTGTGTGTGTGTGTGTATGTGTATGTGTGTGTACATATAAGTTAACGTATGCTTGTGTGTGTGTGCATGTACGTGTGTGTGTGTTTTGAGTATGTGCGTCATGCGCCAGTGAGTGCATCAACCGCTATGTAAGATTAGACAGCAACTCATTAATTATCTTTCAAATGTCAAACCAATTGTGGATTCACTCCATCAATCACATACACCATGGCTTAATTATTTCCTCCAATACCACACACACACACACACACACACACAACTTGAAATATACACACACACTGTGCAATGTATTAAAAGTCCTCCTTGATGCCAGTGGATCTAAATATTGGAAATACACAGTAGCTAGGAGAAAATAGGTCATGGAACAGGCAGATACAGCCAGAAAGGTCCAATGATGCAAAACAATGCATCTTACTGAAGCCACCACCCCCACTTCCGTTAGGTCTGGTTGTTACCTGAGCCAACCAGCCTTTGGACAGCTGCTGGGTAGCCCGGAATCTAAATGAGCTTTTTACAAATTCAAAGTCCATCACATGGGGCACATTTTCTCTTTTTTTTTCTTTTCTCAGACCGATCGAGAATATGATGGAACGGTACGAGAACTCTTCGATTCCTTGAGGAAGTGTGTGCGTGTGTGTGTGTGTGTGGCAGTGTGGCTTTCGGGGTAGAGGGTGACATAAGAGAAGCGACCCATGTGACAGGTGACTGCCAGGATGGCGACGATGAACAGTGACCTCCAGGGACTGTAGGCTGGCTAAAGCAGTTTGATGCATACACACACTCAGACATGCACACACACACACACACCCTCACATGCATACACGCTCACATACACACACCCATGAACATGCACGTGCACACACGGACACACACATACACACACACATATGCATACGCTCACATACACACAACCATGCACACACATAGACTGATGAACATGCACACACACACACACACACCCACAGATACACACACAGACACACATACAGTGCCCTCCGGCAACACGTTAAGTCTAATTTTAGAGCCCTGACGAGGGTTGACATTTGGCGCAAATTAAGTCAACAAAACAAGTGAAGGAGCTGGCGGACTGCCCACGTCTAGTGATCGAGTTATTTCTCCTCTGCCTTACCTTTAAGTGAATTCCACATTAAACAGACGCCTCAAAGAACCGGTTTGTGAATTAAAAAGATGAATAAAGATTGCAACAAAAAAAAAAAAGAGTTCACCCTGAGCCTGAAACATATGGCCCAGAGTGGGCGCTGTCCTTCGCCTTGCCCTTGCTATAACCTCCAGCAGACACAATACTGCCAGTCAGCAAAGTTCTCAAAGTGGGGAGTTCATGTGTTGACATGGAGCTCATTTAAATAAACTATCAATGCCTATATCTTTAGCCAATCCAAAATGAATAGCAATTACTTTAATTAAGCGAAAAAAACAGTGGCCTATTCACTGCATCAAATTTAAGCTCCCAGGGGTAGCACGCCAACTTGTTCCATCTTTTTTTCTAATTATTTGAATAAACAGCTTTCTTGTTACAGTCAACACCACATGTTGTTTACATAAGTATGTGGAGGAAAAAAGCAATGTGTACTTTGGCATTCACACATAATACTGAATGCTAATATGCAAGGTATTTCTTTCAAAGTGAGACATTGTCTAGTGTTACCAGAGGTGTCCCAAAAGAAAGAAAAGAAAAATTATGTAAAAAATGGAACTAACACCGCAACCCACGGTGAATAATGTAATTAATCAGAGCACAATAATGAATTAACTATCTAACTCCTGTGAATGCCCACAGCATTGTTCTCCACTAGTTACTAGAAATAGGCTGTCTCATAATATGGTACAGTTCTAGCGAGCCGTCGTGTTTTACAGGAATTAAATCATATAACCCCAAACTATATTTCCATTGTTAAACCTTTAAAGAAGAATAAAGTAGATGAGACAGTTGTAGGCCTAGGATTTACAGTGATTTATAAACCTAAATGAATAGGTAAATGTCATTCTCGAGCAGGTAGGGGGCTGGGCATCTTGCTCAGGGGTGCCTGAAGATAGACACAGAGGATTCAAACCCATGACCTGTCGGCTGGGACTCAAACATCCTCACAACTCATCGCTCCTCCGGTTTAAATCCTAAGCGCTGGATCCATTAGAAGCTGCCAGCATTCGCATCAGGGATGAATACTGCATGAATCTGCTGCTCAATATATATATACCGTCCTACAGAAATGCACATACATGTTCGCACTGCACACAGCTTGCTGCAGCCTACCTGCAACACGCTTTGCTACAGTGTGTTTAATAAACGCCAATGACATCCCTGTGTTGTGAATGATATCCAATGATTATGATGATATGGTTCATTTCAATAAAACACCATATTTTTTGCTCTTGACAGCAGACATCAGATCTCAGTAGCAATCAGAATAGTCTTCCAGGGCAGGTAGGCCTATACGGGTTTGATTCATCTCATAAAAGCACTCAACCGCCTGCAGCAATTTTTTACCCTCTCTCCCCCACCCCCGAAGGATGGGTTTTTTTTATTTTAAAACTGAAATATAGATTCTATATTTACGTATGAAGCAAACATTGCCATTTGATATCGTGTGTGAAGAATCAACATTGTCAGTCTGTGTAAAATTCAGCTGACAGCCAAGGCCCCCCGAGGGCGAAAGCAGTGAGTTAAGGATGTGATGGACGGGCCGGGTCCCCGGGGAGACTCGGCAGACACCTCCACCCAGGGGAGAGGGAGCCGGCGCCGGGGAAACCTGCCCGGAGACGGACAGGTGACGGGTGACAGGTGACCTGCAGTGGCTGAGGTGTACCGCCGCACTCCCCCACGTACGGACTGCGGCCCGGTGGAAAGGGCGAGGAAGACCGCCAAGCAGAAGCGCTGTGGGCTGGAGGGGCTGTTCGGCTCTGAGATCAAAAAGATACCGGGTTCGATTCCCCCCCCCCCGGTGTCTGTGGGTCCCTGTGCGAGATGCCCCGCCCCTAAAGCTGCTCCTTTAGTTTATTTCATGTATTTGTTTCAGGGATCATGTACAAGATGCATTAGTTACATAGTGCAAAAAGATGTTCTGTACCAGATTCTAGCTAAAAGCTCATTTCCATCTGCAGTCCCGATGACCTGCATCTGGGTTCCCTGTCTCATGGCTCTGTGGAGGCTGCTAAGTAGTGAATATAGATGAAGGTGTTAAAACCAAGATTGGTTCCCCTTATAATACCACAAGCAACTATCCACATGAATGACTATTAGGGAACGCATTGATACATACTTCCTCCTTAAACACGGCCATGATCAGGAAGAAACTGCTCAGGGTGGATACAACGACCAAGCATTGTACGTAAAAAAAAACACAAGAATACAGGCATATGACCGTAAAGGGTAAATAAATGCACTGTCTTCATGAAACCTGGCAACCTGGCTGAAGAGGCTTTTCCCAATCCTTTGAGGGGTTTAATGTACGGCTGCCTGCTGCAGTTACAGTCTAAGCCTTATGCTGCTTGCACATTATATACTACAACCTAATCGTCCACGAGGCAGTGTAGTGTATAATTACTTTGTGCTGTTGATTGGTGGTTATTCCCATTGACTCTCTAGAAGAAGCTGCTATAGATTGTAGTGTTGACACTCAAAGCTAAATTCTCGGTCTGCAATTACATAAAGAATGCTTCACCGGCACCGTGTCTAACCGTGGCAGTGGTCCAAGTTTGTCGTCAAAAGAAGAAAGACAATCAAGAAATGACCGGTCACTCTGTAGAGACTATTGTCTGTTTAGTAGATACTTGTCCTCAAAGCGTGCATCCAGATGCAGGTCAACAGCAGGTGGGAGCGTGGCGTTGCTCAAGGATGCTTACAGGTAGTTTGAGGACCTTGGGGATCGAACCAAGAACCTTTTGGATGGACTCTTACCAGGAGTCTAACCACAGTTCAAACTTCAGTTTGAACTGAAACCATGAGGCTGGGTAACACGCAGAAGACTGGGAATAGAAAATACAGATGGATTGTCGCTATCGTCACATGAATGCAACACAGTCTAACAGAGTCTTAGTCCAACACAGTGTAACACTGTCCAACACAGTGTAACACACTCAAAATAGTCCAACACAGTCTTAACAGTCAAAATACAGTCGAATACAGTCCAACCCAGTCCAGACTCAACCCAGTCCAGCATGGTGAAAGCCAGTCCAACACATTAAACAAAGTCTACCACAGCCAGTCGAATCCCATAAAGATGATTTTAAAGATGTCACAATTATGGGTTTGGATTTTTTCAGTGACTCACAATAAAAGCGGTCATGACCTTTATGGCAGAAATCATAATTTTCCATTAAAGCTGGTATCATTCCCCTTGTGTGGAGGATTCTTTAGAGAAGCGCAATATTAATACTCGTACCAACCCTTGACTTTGAGTTTTGTTACCGGACAATTTCATCATGCTTCCCTCATAAACCCCCCAGGGTTATGGCGATGAGAGGCTGTGAAGACGATGACACTGACCTCACCTTATCACCGTGGTGATATCCCCCCTGCCCCCCCTCCCTCGCCCTCAGGGGCTTGGGGCAGCTGTGCGGATTTGAGTCTTAGGTGTCCTAAACATCTTAATTAAAACGCATTTATGTCAAATACATCCGACGCCACTGACAG
The DNA here is from genome assembly GCF_964030765.1 of Micromesistius poutassou. NCBI lineage: Eukaryota > Metazoa > Chordata > Actinopteri > Gadiformes > Gadidae > Micromesistius > Micromesistius poutassou. Next base: position 13,309,084 of record NC_140277.1, read on the forward strand.
TGAATTCCGATCCAGGATATGAAGCAGCAGGCAGGGGCTAGGAGCATCTCGCTCAAGGATGCCTGGAGGTTGGGCAGTAGGTATCGAACCCAGTACCTCTTGGAGTCAGAGACCCCGTAGCCATACATTATCCTGTCCCCCCCTTATTATTCTGACATTCAACACTTAAATCACTTGTGATCTTCCCTGTAATGAGGATTCAGAGGTGGCTAGATGTTAGGAAAACAGTGGTGAAAAGCTCTTTATATTCCTAAATCCCTCCTCACCACTCTTACATAATGTAATATAATATAAGGTTAAAACCGAAAGATTACATGTAGCCCCAAGGCGTATACCCGAAACAAAAGAAATACAAATTTGATCATAAATCAATTTATCATCCACTGTAAATGATGTGAGTGCCAAGATGTGACAGCATGTTGCCCAGGCGAAAGGGAGGTGTGTGTGTGTGTGTGTGTGTGTGTGGAAGGGGGGGGGGGACGTTTAATGGGCTTCTCAAAGCAGTAAACAGCCCTACTGCAGTGTCTTATATGCTGACTACAAACTGTGTGTGTGTGTGTGTGTGTGTGTGTGTGTGCGTGCGCGTGTTTGTGCATGTGTGTGTGTGTGTGTGTGTGTGTGTGCATGTGTGTGTGTGTGTGTGTGTGTGTGTGTGTGTGCGTGCGCGTATGTGCGTGCATGTGCTTCGTGCATAAAAATGGCCCAACTGCAGCGAAGATGTCAGGTTTCATGCAAAGAAGGAACGGCATGGTGCGGAGGGGGGGGGGGGAGGGGTAGGAGTTTCTTGGCCGGTGAAGGCTGTTCGTCCCTCATCGTCTATAGCGAGCGCTGCCAGCAACGCCCCCCAGCCCCTCGTGAACATGAAGAATGGATGCCGGTGTAGTGGCGAACCGCGCCTCCCACAGTGTGCATTGAAGCTATAGAACCACATGAGGAAAAAAGGGGGAGTGGAAGAATAGAGCTGTAGTGTGTGAGGGAGGACACAAGCTCCATCGGATACTCCTTCTGTCCTCCAGTTTCAAAGGGTTCTGCTCGCTAGACAAAAACAAAAAGGGTAACATTACTCAGTGAGTGGATGAGGATGTAGTGATGAGAATGAAGATGGATTGGGAGAGGGGGGGGGGGGGGGGGGGGGGGTGGTGCAGGAGCGTTTGTTTGGGCTTTAACTCGGGCTGCTAAGAGGGATGGTCTGTTGTTACTCTCCTGATTGGACTTCTTTGCGTCATTGAGACCGAGTGGAAACAAGGTTTTAACGACTTGGACTGTTATTCGAAATGGAGAATGATGAGGTTCGGATATGGACTCTGGTTTTACATTTGGTATCAGTTGAGAGGATGTTGTCTAGTGAAAGCCCTTACATATGTATTGCAGGAGGCCTAGTCAACAGTTTTGTATTGAGCTATAGCCTTTTTGTATAATGTAGGGAATATTGTGTGTGGGAGTGCCAGGGATCTGAGCGCTCTGTTCATGTGCTTCCAATATGCACATCATTAATATACTCAAATATAAAGCGATGGCATGATGAATTTTAGAACAGTTTGCAGCAGATATGTTTTCTCCTTTCCCATCTGATGCTCTTTTATCTAGCAGCTCAGCAAACAAATTATCAAGAACGGACAGCGATGAGGCAAAGCAGGCCTATTAAGTGTAAGTTTTCCCCAAGAATATTTGAAGGAGCTTTCATCAGCAGCATCCCGGGTTTTAAAGTGACATCATAAAGCAGTACAAGGCACAGGCCCCAATATCCATCTCTTTTTTCCTTCTGCAATTATTTCCCTTTTTCATCTCTCAGCGTCGCATAAGAGCAATCTGGGGACTGCTCCCTCTGAGCGTCTGCTAATCAATCTCTCAAAGTCAAAGAGAAAAATCCAAGGAAGGGATTACCATTAACTCTGGGGGTGGGGGGGGGCTTCTCCCTTTGCTTCCATCATTCAGATTCTTATCACACCTCCATTCGGGGGTGCTAACTCCCTGACAGATTGTAAGGGATCAGGCAGGCTCCGGTGCTTAGCCCGCCCACACGCCCCTGCGCGCAGAGAGGACAAGCCACTCAGCCGCCCTGCACGTTCTCTCAACTATTATGCCCTGCTTAAACAGAGAAGAAGAAGAAGAACCATCTCCCACAATTCATTGACATTAACAGAGGGCGGGGCGGTGTTGGTTTCCGTTTCCACTTTGATGTGTCACACACACTGCGGCAGATTTGTTTTTAATATGTGTGACATGATCCACTTAACAGCTCGCTGGAGGAAGTGTGGAGACTTTTCCCTTTTTTTGGGGTCTTTCTGCAGAGCTATAAAAGGTCACCGCTTGTTTGCATTACAGCTGGGGTTCTCGCCCCAAAACGCTTTGAGAATTAGGCTACAACTTCTCAGGAGAAGCGGAATTGTCAGGCAATATTGACGGGAACTTATGGCGCACTTCCACTGGCGGGTACGCTTCGGACCCAGCGCGCCTCAGCCCAGCAGTGAGGGTGCGGTATAGCATAGCTCAGTTACGACTCACGTTTCCACCGCCGCTGTTCTGTCAATTTCTGCTACCTAGTGGTTCTGCGCATGCGCATGACGACGCTATTGAGTATTGGGTGTAAAATACACATACTGTACCCCTGAAATCTCCAATAAAGACGTTATAATACAGTATCAAAATATGCTCCCCGTATTCTTACAGTGTACATGGAGTGAGTAGTGGTGTAAAATAACATGTTTCTGTAATGGGAGCATCGTTTGATAGAGGCAGTCGGTCAACAGATTAAATACGCTACCAAACACATGAGGTAGCACTTTTTGATAGGGTAGCATGATTCTATAGACTCTGATACTGTATTATAACGTCTTTAACGGAGAATTAAGAGGTACAGTATGTATATTTTACACCAATACTACACCGCGGATCAATAGTGTCGTCATGCGCATGCGCAGAACCACTAGGTAGCAAAATCTGACAAGGGAGCAGAAATTGGCAGAACACCGCCAATACCCTTATGGTAGGGCGGGGTTTAAGCCTGACGGCGCTGGCCACGGCAGCTAAGCATCATGATCTCATAGCAGCCCGACACAATGTAGCCTGCTAATAAATCCAAGGAAAAAGAAGAACGCGACACAATGAACAAAGAGCAAGCAACAATGTAGAACGTCCAAGAAGGAAAAACTTTTGCACGACATTTTCTTCAATAAACAAATCTTTCGCCGTTGTCCAGAAATAGGCCTACCTTGCGGGTACTTACTTGTTATCCCCCTGTCGCAATGACCAATCAACGGACGGCGTGTGTAGCTCAAACTTGCAGGGACCCTATGCCGGGTCACGCCCACTCTTGGCCGTGCAAACGCAAACCCGTGTCGCACCTTTGCAGACTGAACCGACCCGCACCCTTTTGTGGAAATGCGCCATAAAGGCCCCGACACACCAACCAGTTGATCGGTCGTCGGTAGAAAAGGCAGTCGGACCGATTTGGTCATGTCGATGTCGCCGATTCCACATGTGCAATCGGCTGAAAAGATCACTGACGGCTTGAAAAAGATCCCCGATGGCTTTGCCTTTGACGACGGCCGATCGCACAGCACACACAGAACAGACTCAGGTCACCGAGCCACCGTGCCACTGTCGTACCTCGTCCTAGTGTTTATTATGGTCTGTTGGCAATCCCTCATCGGGACCCAGGTTTTGTTTAGTAGGATTTCATACTTTCACTCCATTGCAGTCACTGCTGTTGCCACAGGTCAATGCAGGTCTGCAGAATAAAAACAACACAAAGAAACTGGTCATGTAGGCCTATGCATAATGATTAAATGTATGATAAACATCCATCAAGTAATGTGTAAAATCCATGTGAAAAACATAGCTAGAGAAACAGCCTAAGGTGACCCCAGAATTTGCCTCGCCGTCCCCTCTGCACAGTGGGTTTTTAGACTATGGGTTGACATATGCTCATAAAGTATGTCTCAATGATTGGCCTCATCATCACCAGTCAACTTTAATGGTGCAGATGGAGCTAAGCATTCTGCTCTTTTACCTCCTGCTCAACAAATTAGTGCTACTGCTCGTCTCCACAAGGTTATAGCGAACGAGCAATAGGAAGAAAAGAAAATGTGGGACTTTTTTTTGGAACGCACCCTGCAAGTTGTCAAGACTCTGTGAATCACCCCTTTTCAGAAGTCGCATAGTGTCCATCACACCACATCTTAAGAGAGACATCTGGGACTGTAGCGGAAGCTGCTTGACAGACGACTCTTATGATTGAAGCTGATCCAACACTCACACAGACACACGCACACAAACACACACACACACACACACACACACGCAGCCGTCTGCTGGGGTAAGGACCTCTGTGCTCAGGGGAATAATTAAAAGTTCACAGACGGTCACAAGAAGTTTGTGATTTCGCTCTGTCCAATTAACCAGGTTGTCAACACGTTTTATGGGGATATGTTGACACCATGGGCAGTGTTCCTTTACACACTATAAATAGGAAGCCCAACTATAAGACACGATGAGAAGCCCAGACAAGGTCCCAAATTAACGTGAGACAGCTGTACTCCCTCAAAATAAAACCCTTGCAATATGGAACAATCATTTCCCAACAATATGGTGGTGTGATACTTTCTTCACAGTATTCATTATATTTAATAATCCAGCTAAGTAGGCCTCATGGTGTGAATATGGATCAGATGACGCAAAGATGAACCCCCTCCTCCTCCTTGTGTGCGTGTGTGTAGATAAATAGATAAAATGATCGATCGATAGTTACCTTTGGATCTTACTTAAATATAGTAGTTATTAGCTGAAGAAAGGTAAACGCTGTTTAAAAACATTGAGGATTAACCATTTCTGTGTGTAACAGATGTTTAACATTTACTTTGATATCGTGTATAAATGTGTGAGGTTGGTATTAGTTTACATGTCATGCTTGAAAAGATTTTGCTACCCTATTGTCAAAATTAATTGGAAAACCGCGTTGTCATTTCAAATAAACAGTGAAGGCCCCAGATAATACAAGGCAGGTCTACCGTTCCTGACGATAACATTTAATTACACATTTTGATAACAGCACGTCTGTAAGTAATCTTTGTAATCACTATGTAAAAAAATGTAAATGTAAAAACTAATGTAATATGTAATCTATGTAATCACTAGCTTCACGTGACTAGTATTACTCCTCTTGTAGTTCTGTCCCCCATAATGTTTTTACTATGTTGTGTTTACTTATTTTTGTATTGTACTGTATATGTTTCTGTACGCAAGTTTTTACTACCATTACCTTGTTTAACAACCTGCCCAGGGACTAAAGATGAAAATTAGCCTATGGCTAACTCTGGCCCATTTACACTTCATGTGAAAACTAATGCGTTGATTAATGTGCACTGTCCCTGTTAAATAAACAAATAAATAAATCAGCACCAGGGTAAATCCATTTTGCAATAACTACATGACCTAAGACCCTGCATCGACCATATACAGAAAGTCTTCCTTTGTATAAAATGTCTTCACTGCTAGGCTCTAGCCCAAGAGGGGTGTCAGGAGTTGAATCTTCTTCCTCCAACAACTATCTGCAATTCACCCAAAAAAGAAGGGCATATCTGAAAACGGAGGACCCATTTAACCAGTACATCCATTACCCGCTAAGTGAAGACTCTTTAGAAAAACGCATGAATACTGGGTCTAAAAAGTGCCAGCTTTGTCAAATGTCAAGCTCTGCCAGATATTAAATATCAAACCTCTCTTGCTGACACTCGGCTTGCTGGGCAGAGTCATACACTTCATTATATCATTGTATAAATCCTCAGTGCACAGCCAAGCCCGGCTTTTAATAAAACAGTTAATTCCAAAAGTGTGCTGCGATGCATGTCAATTTCTTGCTCCCTTAGTATTGGATATGGGCTGGGATCTGACATACTCAAGACACCAGAGGAAAAAGCTCCATCCGTTTGAAGCATGTTTATCAACACATCCTCTTCCATAAAATGAAATCCCCATGTTCATTAGCAGAAAATACACAGGACTCAAAACATTATCCAACAGGCTTAAGGGTGAGAGTTTTATAACCTTCCATCAACTACTTTATAAAAAGGTTTTAAGGGAGAAGCTACAGAACGGTGCTATTTTATACCAATGTCACGAGAGCGTGACAGCGAAAAAGCAAAATCGGCCAAATGGTGAACATATGGAAATGACTTGTCATCATTTGCTAACCATATATCTGAGGCTAAACGGCATGGGGCCGTCACAAAGCCAATTTCCCACTGAAAAAACGGTCCGCTTTCATCTCTCCCCTCACCTCTCCCCACTTAGCTGCCAACCAGCCACGGTGGCGGCGTTTCTGGGACAGACCGAGGAAAAAGACTCGTTATGGACCAAAGACCGAATCCTTGGAGGTAGGGTTTCTGTGTGTGGCGACCGGGCGAGAGACACCTCTTTAAAACCGGCATGATCAGCAGAATAAGAACTGCAGAGGATACCGTCAGCACACTGGTTTAACAGCTCAAAGACGGTGCGGACGTGGAAAGTTTTAAGACAGAACTCCCCGAGAAAATCCCACGAAAGAAAAATAATAGGGTGTACACTTTAGGCAGAGTATTCAACTTTAATAGTATGATGTAGGGACCGAAAGACATAACAAAAAACAATACAAAAACAAGCAATTTTGAAACCACTGTGGCGGCATCGGTTAAGACTAGTACGATCCGTGTCTGATTCAATGTCCTCATCCATCCTGGAAGTAGGCGTCCAGGTCCTCCGTCATCTCGGCCAGAGCTTGGGGGTTGAGGGGCTGCTTGGTGGCCGCGTCTGGAGCCCTCTGTGGGGCCTCGGCCTCTCGCTTCACCTCCTTGCCCCCACCGCCCAGCAGCCTCTGGCTCTCCAGGAAGTACTGGTTGGGGTGATTGAGTGAGAAGCCAGAGTCCTCGATCTGCACCGCGAAAACAGACAGAAAAACACCACAAACTAAGTTCAGCTGGGAGAGAGAGAGAGAAAACCTGCTTGCGAGGGGGGGCGGGCGTGGGAGGGGAGAAAATCAGTGGTTTGGATCTCAGACATGTTCAGGCAAACAGTGGAGGAGAGTTCAGGGCTGTTTGTGTTTCCACAGCGCTCCTTCCTACGAGGGATGTCTATATATACTTTGAGTCACTGCGACAAACAGCGGTTGAGCTCACTCGGCTCCGACCGATATTGTCCAGGAAAGATGATGGTGCTTTAGGAGATCCTTAGGAGACGTCTGTGTGCCATTCTCTGTTCTGTTCCAAAGAGAACGTCTGGAACAGAACACGAACGCAAGCCAACTTTCAGCTTGTGACCTTTATTTTTGTAAAAAATAAATAAAAAATATATTATTAAGAGTTATTGGATTACTGGTAACTCTGCTAGATTTGTACAAATTAAATTCACTGGCAAAAGCTAAAGGGTAAAGAGGAAACGGCCCTGTATATTCAAGGACTGTTACAGCCGAATGGTGAGGAAGCAGTAACCTTACACACACAAACACTGCCACGGTATACATTCAATGAACACAAGATGGAATGGAATTGTACAAGACTATTCATGGTGGTGATTGTCAGATTTATGAGCTACTATTTGACTATAATTTGTTGGGAATGACATACAATATATCTGTCAGCTATGAGTGGGCGAAATGCGCTGTGAGAACAAATGCTTCAAGTTAACTTGGATTTGATCGGTTTTTGATTCAAGACTTTTCCTGGCTCATTTCTGACCAATCAGGCCTCTATTCCCCGAGTGGTTCGGGGAATCCATCTTGGCTGTCAATCACAGGTGCGTGAATTTTACACTACTCAATGGTGGAGAAGCGTAGGAAGGTATGGAGCATACGATTCTTTCATAGGATGGCCGATAAGAGAGGCCCTTACGTTGTGCGTCAACTCAAAGTACTTCTGGCAGGCCAGCTGGTAGTGCATTCCCTTCACCAGGTCCAGGATCTGGGTGACAAAACAAAAGACAAAAAACCAACAAGAGAGTCATTAATTCATATGGAAACCAGCCTTGTGTTCCTTACTTATATATACCCTGGCTCAAGAGTACGACCATTTATCATGTGGATGCGAGGTAATTCATTCCTAGGTCGCAGTGGTGCCAGTAAAGTATATAATTAAAAAAACAAAACAATTAAAAACTATGAAATATATATTTATATACTAATTATTCATATACGTGTCATAGTGGCAATGAGCCAATATGTACCGTTTTAAAAAGGGGATGTCGCAATGGAGAAATTTAAATTTAAGTGGAATAACGCGTCAAAAAACGTGTATTGTGCTGTGTGGAGGAAGTCAGTGGCTTTGGGATCCACTCTTGGTCTGAGTGCGCCTCTGTTTGGGCAGAGCCTCAATGTGAAGCGGGGTCACACACCAGCCGAGCCGCACAGCGTCGCGTCCGGCAACAACCTGACTAGTGATCGACAAATAGATCGCAAATATCGACCGATATATCGGCTGGCCAGTATTATTGGCCGATATTTGCGTGTATCGGCATCGGCCAATTTATTTTTGCCGATTTCTTTTTTTAATTATTATTATTTGAAATATTTTTTGATTTTTTGATTTACAGACAGTTCAATAAATATATATATATTTTTTTATTGAGACTTGTAACATTTGTTATCATCATTGGGTAATTTTTATGATGTAAATTGAGGGAGCAAAAGCAGTATCAGCTCAAGAAAATCTGTATCGGCCTTCGGCTAAGGCTGATGAAAAAAAAAAATCGGTATCGGCCCTAAAAAAAAATCCATATGGGTCGATCCCTAGTCCTGTCGTACAAGGTCAACACAAGTCTGGAGATTAGATTAAGGTCTTGTTCTATGGTTAATAAAGTGAGTGGTAATGGAAGGCGCTGCGATGTGCGCTGGTGTTTGAGCAGTGCCTGAAGGTATAGCGCTGCTTTGATCATAATACGAAAAAACGGGTTTGGTACATTGTGCAAAGTTTGATGAAATTGCACAGCAGCACTAGAGCCTGTGAAGAAATGCACTGTTCTGACGACTACGACACCCTATATGCAATTAAAACATCTGCCAACTTATATAGTGTGAGGGAATCTCACACTGTATGAATCCGAATATGATCAGGACATTTCCACGTCTAATAAAAAGGGGTGTGACAAAATTTGTTGTTAGGGTGCCACCAAATGAAAAAGTCACCAGTAGAAAGAGACCTGAATACATTTCTGTATGTGCAGAGGACTTCAAATACTCTTGACTTTAAAATTACCATACAAGTGAAAACATGGTTAACCAGTATCATTTTGTGATAAACTACATCTAAACCCTTGTTTTTGTGCAAGGGCAGTCACAGAGTGGGTCCATTTCCAAACACCGCTAGTAGATTTCTTAACTCAATCTACCTGCGTGTCGCGCCCTACTCGTGATTGAAAATGCATCGGTTGCATGATGAAAGTAGCGTCAACACACACACACACACCACACACACACACACACACACACACACACACACACACACACACACACACACACACACACACACACACACACACACACACACACACACACACACACACACACACACACACACACACACACAGTCTCTTGGGGTTTTCATTCCTGCTCAGAGCCAGCGCCTGGCCTCTGGCCAGCAGTGTGGCAGTGGCTGCTTCACAGAGCCCATGTTATGCTTGTTAATCCGTTCACAGCGAGCGGGTTCACACCAACTTAACTCCCTCGCTCCCAATTTGTCTACCTACTTGCCAGTCTGCAGGCTGAGGGAGTGACGTGGTAAGAAAGAGGCCGAGACGGAGAGAGAGTGAATGAGTGAGTGAGTGAGTGAGAGAGAGCGGCAGCGCTACGCAGCGCTACGTTTGGAAGGTGGTACATGACAGAGATGGGGGGGGAGGATGCCATTGATTTAATCTGATGGCAGACCTGCCAGCTCGGGCGTAGCTGTGCTCCTGAATTAGCAAGATGCCCTCCGTCTCGACGCCTTTCTTGACTCAGAGGTAAATCAACATTTAAACGTAAACAAACATCTTGTCAGAGAATGATTTATGCTAAATCTGTTCTGACCAGATGTTTGCTTAGCTGCTCTTCAGAAAAAATAAGGTAACGAATGCACAAAAGGGAAAGTTGTCAAATCATGAATTATGTATTGGGCTTCTTCCTTGACTGTTATCTGCAATACGTTAAAACCATGAACAGGTGTAGATCAGAAATGCCCTGCCAAAAGGATTTTCATGATGTTTGTTAGTTACACAAGACAAAATGGGAAATGCGATGATGGTGTCGCGTGATATGAATTCCAATTAGGAGCGCGTAATAAACATTAGCATTTATAGAAGACAAGAGAGACCATGCCTGCCCTGGCTTCCTGGCTCCAGTTAAAAGGGAAGCAAGATCACAAAAACTCAAACTTGTGATGCAGCGCCACGGGAAACCAAATCAAACCCACGCAACACACTCGAAGGAACCTCAAAGAAAAGGCCTGACCTAAGGTTGACATACAAGGACACGAGACTGACAGATACATAAAGATATGAAGCCAGACGGGTGGGAGACACCTACCTGAGCGATGCCACTGGGGGAAACCTTATAGGACTGAAGCTTCTGTTTCAGAAGCTCCGGGTCGCTGTGACGGAACGGACATCCTAGACAGAAAACATGACAACCAGTCAGTGACAACACCAATAACCATCCACCGCCATGAAACCTTGAGATATCACCGCACAGGTCACACACGTATGTATGGGGGGCACGCTGACCTCGTCCCACAGCTGAAAAAAACAACTTTCTTTTTTATTATAATTTTTTAAAAATAGGGCTGTAGAGGCCGTGCAGGTGGTCATGTGATACAGATGTGTCGACGTTGATTTTTTTTGCAGGTGGCTGTGGGTCGTTAGCGGTAGTGGCTGCACCTGAGGGCTGCAGGACTGTTCAGGTGGCTGGATCGGCCATAGATTAATAAACATGGACGCCATATTGACTGTGGCGACCCGACGCTGCGTCTCCGCCATATTGAAGAGGTCAAGACTTGCTTGTAAACAAATACAAGAACGGGAGGGCTGCAGTTTTTCTGCATAAAAATCACTATAACGTTACGTTACATTTCTCAACCGATTGCAATGATTTGTTTGATGGTATATACTTTATATAAAATTTACTCCACGTAATTCTAAAACCCTGGAATTAATTGTACAGGTTTATTTTTGTCAACCTGTGAGCCCAGTTGTAACAACGTTTTGGAGGGCAAACCCTGCACACAAACAAAACATCCCAACAGACAACACTTTTTGATTTGGTGTTCACTGGATATGGATTCACTAACAGACAGTTAAAAAAAAACAAAAAAAACATGTTTTTCTCATCTATATTTCAGTGGCGGGGTTAACTGCTACAAACGGTCTGTACACACAGCGGTGGACGGAGGCTCGCTCACCGTGGTGGTCGCCCTGGCTGGGTGCGTTGGACAGGATCACCTTCATGCAGCTGTAGGGCGTGTAGTCGGTACGCTTGCCCTCCTTGCCGAACATGTGGCGGATGCTGTAGGCGTACTGTTTGTCAAACTACGGAAGGAAGAAACAAAGAAAGCAGAGGTTTGAGAAACACTCCTTGCGAACGCCCGGGACTTGGTGGTTCGGCTGAAGACGGGGATTGACATTCGGTGCGTCGGTGTGGAAGGAGTCACATCGGGGGACTAAAGGCTCAGTAAGGGTTCCACGTCGACACAACGTAAGGGGGTTTGCGGACCCGTTACGTCCTTGTGGACCCTCCTTGCGTCCACCGCAAGGGCCTGACGTGCGCCTCGGATGTGCAAACACTAGGGATGTTCGCAGCTAGTCGTTGCTAAGCCTGGTAGTTCACACCAGAAGTACTAGTCGGTAAAACTATTTTTTACTCTCAATAACAATCAAGAAAGCGCGCCATGCACTTTCAATAGAAATATGCAGTTAAGAATCAGACCATGGGCCTAATTATCCACCATCCTCCAATTTCATAATTTATTTTTCTGATTAACCATTCTCAACAGTGCTTTTGTCTTCAGCCCAGTCGGTAACCGATCTGGAACCCGTCCGTTAAAGCACGCCAAATGCAATGATTGACATCACAAAATGGAAAAGGATTTCTTTATAAAAACATTACATCAAGAACAAAACCTACACTTCACATTCAGCTCTTACAAAACAATGTTTGATCCGATCACGTTTGGCCTCTCAAGATTGTTCAATGCTCACTATGGACATAAATATAGGACATATTGAACCCCTTTGTGTAGTGGAAGTGGCACCATACAATAATTTCGTTTTTTTCGACAGAGCACATTTTCTACCCCATGGTATAGAAGGATACACAATGTCAGGAAAAGTTTTGCAGCATTTTAAAACCATTAAAGAATGAATCTCAAGCATAATCTGACTGAACTGACACTGTTCATGGATGCATTATATTAAAGGTCCCATGGCATGAAATTTTCACTTTATGAGGTTTTCTAAAATTAATTCCCCTAGCCTGCCTATGGTCCCCCAGTAGCTAGAAATGGTGTTAGGTGTAAAATGAGCACTAGGTATCCTGCTCTGCCTTTGAAAAAACAAAGCTCAGACGCGCCGATTTGGAGTTAGGGTTAGTCGTCATAAGGGGCCAGGTTACCTCCCCTTTCTCTGCTTTTTCCGCCCAGAGAATTTGGCCCACCAATGAGACAATGAGCTACGGCCGTGCGAGCACCGTGTGTGTGTGTGTGTGTGTGTGTGTGTGTGTGTGTGTGTGTGTGTGTGTGTGTGAATACACACACTGTAACGCAAGTGTTGTACACTTCTTTGTTATTTGGATAACCGTTCTGCTGTTGGTGTTATGGCGCATAACACGCAACACAATAAGGCAAGCTTGCATTTGGTGTAAAGACTAGACTGCGTCGGGTTCTCTGACGTCTCTGGTATTTCCACAACAAGACTCGTAGTGGGGGTTATCTCAGCCATGGTTGAGAAGGAATTGAGGGGAAAGGAACTTTGGCTTTGACTGCCTGAAGTACATGAACCGCAACATGGAGGAGAAAGGGATTGTTGCCCGCGACTGTCTCCCGCCGGAGCCCGCTGCCGAGGCACCACCGCCACGAGGCACCACTGCCGCGGGGCGGTGGTGCCTCGGCAGCGAGCAGCAAGGCTCCGGCGGGAGACAATCACGGTAGAGCTTAGATCGGGCCCAGAAAATCAAGCCCGACTCTACCCGAGCCTGTGCACGTTCTGTCCGAGCCCGGCCCGACCCGACACATTAACTGTAATTATGAGCCCGAGGCCGATTTCAACCCAACAATTTTTTTAATGCATGGGCTGTTATATCTGACGTTCTCAAATAAAATTCGGAGTTGTTTAAACTACAGAAATCTGTTTAGAATTATCTTAATGAATAATGCAACAAGGACAAAGCATGTGCGCTGTTTGTTTATTCAGAACAACAATGATGAACACACAGACAATGAACAAGAATGAACTAGATATTTAAACAAGGTTTTATAATAGGCTAAATAATTATTTTAAACAAAATAAATATTTTTAAAGATATTACAAAACGTAGTGCAAAAAACGGCTAAAGTGCAAAAACACAGAGTCGACGGGTCAAGGCTACAATAATGACAATCCAATACCAAAAAAAATGAACAAAATGAACAAACTAACGTCGGATTAGACTAAATGTCTTATTAAACTGGGCAGGTTCAAACAGTCCAGGTTGATGGGCCCGTCAGTTCTGATGGTAGCCTCCTGCCTGAGCCTGTAGATGAATTGTTGGGGGATTGATTAGGCCAAGGCTATATGCTGCCTGCTATAGATAAATGTAACCATTATATAATAGCATATTAATCACAAAGCAATAGCCTACTTACATGGTTCTACATGTTGTCATGCAAGAACAAGATTGCGTCCACAGTTGCTGGTTTCAGAGCGGTCCTTCTCTGCTCTATCGTTCGGCCAGCTGCGCTGAACACCCGCTTGCTGCTGCTGCTGCTTGCTGGAATGCAGAGGACGGATCTTGCCAGCCTGGCTAGTTTTGGGTACAGCAATCCATTGACTTTCCACCATTTCAGTAGCTCCCTGTCGTCATCCATGGCACGCCTCGGTGAAATGTACATGGCCACTTCATCATCATCTGGTTCGTTATCATCCTCTTGGTTCTCCCACTCGGAGAACAAAGTCGGGGTCTCTCCTGGGCCTTGCTGCTGGTGGTTCAGCCGCTGGTGGTTCAGCCGCTGCAGCATCTTCCTCCACAGGCAAGAGTAGGGTGCGAACGTGGGCATATACTTCGGATATCTCTGCAGGGGACATCATCCTCAGTTTGTTGAACTTGGGCCAGAGGAAAAGAGCAACTTTGTGAGTCATGATATATATATATATATATTTTTTTTTTTAAGAAAGAGACGTGTCAAAGGCTTGCTGCGGAGAGTCTGTGGGAGAGGGCTGGCAATGTCTCTTCAGTTTCTCAAACCAGAGGCAGACCAGATTTATGGTTGCATATTTGTCGCCCTCCAACTCTCTGGGCACTATAGAATGGCTCCAAAAAGGTCCAGGACCAGAAAGCTCAATACATCAGGAGCAATATTCTTGATTCCATGCTCGCAATCTCACCGCGGGTCTCCAGCTTCTCCCGTAGCTCTGGGTATATGTCCTGCACTGACTGACTGACTCACTGTGAGATCAACTGTGCTAAGTTTTTTTGCTGTCGTAGGCTAGCAGTGTGCCGCACTTAATGCACTGGACAAAGCCGACACACATGTTGTCTTCACTGCCCACGACTTGCTTGAAGTGGTTCCATACCTCAGACCTTCCTCCAGACTTGCTCAACGTCGATTCCCCTGATTTTATTTTATCCTTTATGTCTCCAAGCTCCATGTTGCACTTTAGCTGCACAGCACCGTTGATTATGAGTGTGATGAGTGCGAGACGCGAGTGGAGGAGACACGTGTGCTGCAACATGTGTGGCGTCTTTTTATTTTTATTTTACTTTTTTACTTTGTGCCAGTTACTCTGCTAAATATCTATATATATATAGGCCTATAATATTTATGTTTATGGCATAGCTTTCTCCTCAGATTAGGCCAATAAAGCAATGATTTAAAAAATATATATGAAAACACACAAACGCTTGATCAAAGGCCCGGCCCGACCCGGCCCGAGGGTAGTGGTGGGAAATAACCCGGCCTGCGGGTCGGGTCTGGCTCGGGCAGAGAATCTAAACTCTAAATCATGGTCAACAATCGCGGGCAACAATCCCTTTCTCCTCCATGTTGTGGTTCAGTCGACTTCAGATTGATGTGGAAGTGGAAGAACCAGAGACGAACCCGACGCAGTCGTTTGAGATGAGATTCATAATATCGTCTGGAGGCGCACACAGCTTTTTGCCGTGATAATATATATGACATGATATAGATATCTATGTATAATATAGAGCTCCAGGACTCCCGCCGGAGCACCCGGATTGTTCTATAATATCTACAGAACACGGCCAAAAGCGGTGTGCACCTTGCCATTGCGATACATCCACTGTAAACACTAGCGCATGGTACCGTGGCCGCAAGCTGCTCAGGGCCACACCCCCACCCTCCACCTTGACCCGCCTCTAAAAAACGGCCCGTTTGTGGAAAGCTCATCGTGGGACTGGCTTGTAGTGGCTGTAATTCTGTACCAAGGCTGAATTTCATGAACGTCTTCAAGTACTGTATTAAGGGCCCACTAACAGCTATATAAAAAGTAGCATGCCATGGGATCTTTAAGAACGGTATATTATTTTAGTCTATATTAAAGTTTGTAAGGCAAAAATAATATAAGGAATCATCGATTCATTGATATATACATAAATATATATATAAAAAAATATAGTATAGGATTTGACGATCAGTTGACAATTGTATCTGGCCTGATGAATCACATTAGACTATGCTAGATCTTAGTCGAGGACACCCAATAAATAGATGAACAAATCAATAAATAAAAATCTACTATTTCTAATGTATTGGATGATGATGTGAAATGTTTTGAAACTGTCCTATGCCCCGGCCATACTCCTTAAGCTGGACTGGCTGCCTGTAGAGATGGCTGACTAGACGCAGGCTGATGGGAGCAGGGACAGCAGTGAAGAGGGCTTTCTGGAGTTACATCACAGATCCCCCCCACCACACCCCCAAAAGCTAGGCGATGGCCACTGAGAAATAGGACACAATCAAAGGGGGATTATAAAGGGTGTGTGTGTGTGTGTGTGTGTGTGTGTGTGTGTGTGTGTGTGTGTGTGTGTGTGTGTGTGTGTGTGTGTGTGTGTGTGTGTGTGTGTGTGTGTGTGTGTGTGTGTGTTTGGGAATAGCCTCTTGGACACAGACCATGGTGTGTCTGATGTGGTACTAAACCCCAATTTCACATCCACCAAATTTTAAAAGGGGTCTTTCAGCACCATCAAAAGACACGTGTGGTTTACAACCACTTCTGGTAGTCATGGTGAGACCTTATTAGTACACCGCTTCGTTAAAGGCCCATTATTATCCTTAATAACGTTCTTAAGCTGCGCGGGGCCGCCATTGTACTGTACCAGCGGTGCACTCTGCTAATCTTTTTTAGCAGAGGTTTTTCTTTCTACTCCGGTGGAAAAACCTTTCTTCGACCTGTGAAAAACATTGAATAAACGAGGAGTGACATTTCGCCAACAAGACTGCATAGTAGGGGTGGGAATCTCTTGGCACCTCACGATTCGATTCTGATTCAGAGGTCAATGATTCGATGATAAAACGATTATCGATGCATTTCAATTAAACTTTGCTAATCACTTCCTACTTGAGTTTGCTAATCACTTCCTACTTGTGTGATGATCATTAAAGACAATCAACAGATGAATTACATGATCTAATATTTTATATTAGATAAAGTCGGTTCTCTGCGCAGAGAACCCGCAAGCAGAAATTCGTTTTCTGTAGCGCTCTGCAGCAGGTGAACTAATTTAATTTAAAAAAAAAATATATATATATATATATATTTTTTTTTTTCTTTATTAAATTTGTTTCAGATTATTCATTTTTCTGCATCAAGACGGAATCGCTCTAGAGAGAATCGCGATGCATCGAAGAATCGATTATTTTTCCCACCCCTACTGCATAGTAGTCTGTCTTGCTTTATCAACAGGGTCTTCCCAAAATAAAAGCTCCATCACGCTTCAATACCCAATCACTGGCCACATTTACAACACCATCACCATCACCACCACATAAAACAATGTTCCCTCGCGATTGCTTCTACACTGCTGCTCTAATGCATGCCTCTTCATCCAAGAACAATTTGTTTCAACTCAGTGCCCTACGCTCCAGTGTTTCATTTACATCACATGTTGTTGCCCAACGATAATCTATGCTGGTCAAAACACCTTGTAATTGTGTTATGTGGTCCACTGGCTATTCCAAATTCCCCGTCTTAACTGTGCCATGTGGATTCATGCATTTCACTTTTTTTCTGGTAAGCCAGTTACATTTAATTCTAGGGAGGTAAACCTCACTGCCTTCTCTCTCTCTTCATTATGCCAATGCAACCACGCTTTTGAGGTTAAGGTTTCTCAAGAGGGCAAAAGGGGCCGGATTGAAACTTCCATCACATGTAAAATTAGCAACAAGCGGACCGGCAATTGGTCTGGATGACAGAGATGTCCGTGAAAAGCAGTTAGGGCTTCACAAAACATTTCACATAATGATCCACTCTGAAAGCACGTACGCCGGCTCACGCAAAACACAGTGGAGGGAGGAAATCTTAAGTGGGTGACATATTGAGTTTAATACGCAAAACATTCAAGAAAGTGGAAGAAAAGCAGTGCTACTCCTTACGGTAGTGATGCTTGGCATGTCTGCCAACCAATTATTGGATTTGGCTCACTATCTCTTGGTTCATCTAATGCACACAGTTGGTCGGACATTCATGGATTCATTAACTGCCCTGTTAAAGGTAGAGTAGGCAATTATATGAGAAGGTATTTTCTATAAATCCTGAGGGCAATCAATAAATCAAATTCTCTGAAAAAATGTAAAAAATCTCCGGTATCTGGCCATCAAAAGCTGTAATAAACTCATCCAATCATTTTAATCGGCCCACTGTGCATCCTTGTACCGCTTGGCCTTGGGCCTTATTTAAACAAACCTTGCAACGTCTCCTAGCTGCTGAGGGCAGGACCTGGAGCAAACTCCATGAGGTAGCCCGGCGCAATCATTTATCGGCTGTTTGCGTGACATTGATTTGGAAGGTAAGGTTTCCGAAATGTCACATTATCGAGTGTGGCACAGTGCCAGCGGTGCACAGCAATGTGCACATTGACTCAAACACTGTAAACAATAAGTAACAGTGGTGCGGTTTTAAGAGTCAGCTCTGGCGAAGGCACCTTTCCAATTTACCTCCTGCCTCCCTCCCTTGCAATGAAACATGACGTTGTTAAAGGTTAGGGGTCGACGCTGGGACACGTCCTGGAGACGTGAAGGACTTGTGGATTTATGCAACACAGGGCAGTGTGGCATTCATAGTGATGGTATATTGTACTATGCATACTATTAACCTTCAACTAGTATTCATATAGATTTGATCCAAAGTGCCCTGGAATTCCAAGACAGGTAGTTTAGGAGGTTAGTGTTTATCTGCATGAAGGATGTGTACAGATGGTAGACGCTGGACCTTAAGAGATATAACCCACCACGTTTTCTGTCGGGGGATGAACACCCTGGCAACTTCACTATCGTGCCCTATCGGACGTTTTACAAAAACAAAATACACTACATTTTTTCCTTCCAGATTTGAACTTGATAATAATACCATGCTCAAAGTAAGCCCTCTTGAAACCAGATCGAAATCCCTTGAACATTTTGCAAATAAGGATAATAAAGAAAACAACTCGGTTGCATAAAAAACATTATATAAAGGCTCTGTATTTTGCCAAAAGATCTCACTTGGGGTGAGCGGGAGTGCAGAACAAATCCAAGATGCAGAACGGCAAGGGGTGGGTTCAGATCCAGGTTGGCGTGTGACTGGCGTGCTACAGATTTAAAGAAAAGCCAGCACACACACTGCATCCAGAGGGCTACACCCCAACCATGGTGTCGCAGCTGGCCATTACGTAAACTAGTGGTCAGCCGGTGGAAGGCGTTGATTAACCTCAAACAGGGCGGCGAGGACGCAAGCTGCCCTGAAGCAATGCCAACCAGAGGCCATACAGTAAACTCTGATTAAAATACACAGGCAGTCCCGAAGAACAGCCTATCGGACAGGGAGAGAACAGAAAGAATGGCTGGATCTTGTTGATTATATGTACCCCTTCATTTCTAAAACAACGTAGCCTCTCTCTCTGGGTGAATACAACCTCTCACTCTCTTCCTTTACCACACTAATACAACCTCTCCTTCTCTCCCTCTGGACTAATACAACCTCTCTCTCACTCTCTCTGCAAACTAATGCACCCTCTCTCTCTCCACACTAATACCATCTCGCTCTCGCTACACCCACCAACACGACCTCTCTCTCTCTGTCTCTACACACAAATATAACCCCTCACTCTCTGTACAGACTAATGCAACCTCTCCCGACCCCTCTACAGCCTAATATAACATGTCTCTTCCCCCAGGCCTCCCTTTCGGCTCTGCTGCTGCTTTCGCTGCTGCTGCCTCTCGCCTTTTTTTGCACCGTGCCTGTCGCATACTAATGAGCAGTCTTTGTGCAGCCTGCCACAAAGTGCGCCGTCCTGACACAACACATACATCATAGGGGGAGAGCAGGGGGAAGAGAGAGAGAGAGAGAGAGAGAGAGAGAGAGAGAGAGAGAGAGAGAGAGAGAGAGAGAGAGAGAGAGAGAGAGAGAGAGAGAGAGAGAGAGAGGGAGAGAGGTGATCTGGTCAGCGGAGTGCTGCTCTATCCTGGGCATGGGTGAGGTAGTGGAGGGGGGAGGGAGGAGAGGGGGTGGTGCTGGACTTTAACTGCTGCCCATCTGTTTCACACCTGAGGAGACACGGCTGAGGGGGCTGAGGGGGAGGAGGGGGGGGAGGTGCGAGGGGGAGGAAATGGGGACCGGGTGAACGAGGGAGTTGTGGCTCCAGGAGGCACATTGTCTGTTGGCGGTCGGGGAGTTGAGATTAAAACCGCTTCAGCAATATGCTTTACAAGTGGCCTGAAAAGCCGTTAGAGACCGGCTTGTTCCACGGTAATGTTAGGAGTGTGGCTGCCAGCCATTCCATATTGGACTGTTAAAACAGTGATAGAGGTTTAATGAAAAAGGCTTCATCACAAAAAAGGGCTACATGACGACCGTCTAGATGATGGAGGGGATAACTCCCGTGGACTGTTTTGTTTTTTCATTTTCATGAACCCATTCAAGTGTTTCATCGTAACACCGCGGTCACAGCTAGGATTCTACACCATTTTAGCTGCAGGTTTGTTATTTTCTCATTTCTATAGCTTGGGGACACAAATCAAAAGCACCAAAGTCACAAGCTGCAACGTCACATCAAGCATCGCTAATACCGCCTCATAATCCCCCTGGTTACCCAGCATGCAACGCACACACAAACACGTTACCTTGTCCATGTCCACCTTGCCCTTGGTGAACTCTGACCTCCAGAACTGCAGGGCCTGCTCCAGGGTGAGGCCGATGCCTTTGAGGAAGAGGCCGTACTGCATGCGGCCCCCGTGCCGGAGGTGGTGGTTCTCCCTCAGGGACTGATGCAGCTGTCTCATGCACAGGGGGAAGGACTTCGCTGACAGCTGGAGGAGGGGCGGGGGGGGGGGGGGGGATGTTAGGTTGGACCACAACAGGCCTGACTCGTAGTTGACCCCCATGTCAGAGTCCACATACAAAAACTATTTCCCAAATGACATTATGTGTGTATTATAGATTTCAGCAGTTTGATGATTAAATTCAACCATAACTTTATCGGAATGTAAACAAGTCAGAATGATTTCCCAGACAATGCGGGATCGTATCTACAGCGTATGGCCACATATCTTTGCTTATCACACATCGATGCGGCATTCGATTTCTTGCCGACATATATGAATAACGGACAGGTATAGTCCGCTGTGTGTTGTGGAACAGCAGACCCAGGGCATTGCTGATTACACGACTCCAGATGTGATAAAGTGATAAATAACGTGGTGGAGGGCAGACCCCAGCAGACCCCCATGGCCACGGCTTGTTTTTATTCAATACATCTCAAGTCAAGTCGAGCACAAGCGAGAGGGTCGGGGCTAAAGTGCTCTCACCGAGTCGATTTGCTCCAGGGAGATCTTCCCCATGCTCTTCTGGATACTGTAATCCTGTCCAACGTAAGCATGACTAAGAAAAGAAAACAGGCAAGATGCATCAGAAGAATATATAGTCAGACTGGAGAGCACCACATCTAAGCCCTAGGGAGGCACAGCCAAAAGGACACGTAAAGAAATGCAATTATGGAGTATGATGGATTCTGCGACCGAGACTAGGTACGTTGAACTATCCAGGCAGTGGTAAATGCATTCGTTTTGCACCAAACATGGCGAGGTTCTTTCTTGGAAACCCGTTCTGCGTGCACGTGTCTCTAAGGTTCCACAGAACGAGATCTCATCACGTCACACGACGCTGGCCTATGTCCTCACTTGTCATGTAATTATTTTTGCTAGCAGATGCTAGAAGCGGAAACCTATTTGATTCAACACGGACTGCACATGACGTGGAGAGGCTTGTACAAAAAGGGTAATTGCGCCAACTGCTCTTGATTGTAGCAACACCATTTCTCTTGTGGAGAAATCCCCAATGTAGAGCTGTGTCTGTGGCCGTTTCTTTTGTCCATGAGGCTTTACGCCAGTAGAGTCCTGCAACGGGTCGGGTACCCACATAAAAGATGCTAAAATGGACAGATTGTGCCGTCCCTAAAATTCACAGGCGGGGATGCAGGCGGGAAAAGAACTCCTTGCAGGCAGATAGTGGATGAGAATCAAAACAGTATTTTAGTTTGCTGTAATAAAACATAATTGAAAAATTTGTGAAATATTTGTATGTCTAAATTAACCATTACCACATCGCAAATATGCGTTTTAGTCAACGATATGACACTTGACCCATCACGTCACTACTGCGACTTTTGAATTCTTTGTTTGATGCATCTCCAACTTGACTGATGTTGTGTGAAAACCATCGTCCCCTTGGGGACATTAAAGAACCTAACCATCTCGTAGTTGGAGGCGGAGTGCAAGAGAGTATACGTGCTCCAATAGTGCGAGATAAAAATAAATCACATTGACTTTAATGATTTTAGCTTGTGTGTGATTTATTGCGGGCACGGGTCGGGTAACGGGCCAAATATTAACAGGTGCAGATTTAATTTATATATTATCACGGGTGACGGGTCAGATCTGATGCTGAACTTTGCGGGTGTGAGGGAGGCCCACACTTCTCAGAAAAATGGACCCGTGCAGGATTCTCCTTCACACGACAGAGGGGGTTGACCTTTTAAATGGTGGGCTCACTCTTTATACAGAGGAACATCACAAATGAGCTTTGGGCGTGCGGCAGCCTCTTCGCTGTCATTTGATTCTCATTATCGTCATCAAACACAGCCTTTAAACAACAGCCCTGAACGCCACTGTTTTCTGGGCAGTCTTCAGCTTGTGAGAACCAACACTCGAAACCCCCTTCGTTATGGTGATCATTTCTCTTGTGCTCTTTAAAGAATTTCACACATGAAATTGTTATGCTGGAACACAGGAAATCAAATGGCTTGAAACGTGTTTGCCGAGGCTGACATTTTCAAACCAATTTGTTTTCAGACCAAATCAAAATCCAAACTAAAGTATAGTCTTTAGACACACACACACACACACACACACACACACACAACTATAGCTAACCATAACTAAGGTTAAAAGAAAAAAAGACACCAAAGCATTACAACATATGTTCTAGATATAATCTATAGAACATTTATGGCAATTAATGCGAGCATAAGGATTGAAACCGCCTTAAAGCCCACCGTTTCCATTCCTCTACTGTTTGCGTACCGAGGCTGTACATCAAGATGAGCAGGAAAAAAACTAATAGTGCACTGTGTCAAATGGGAAATCGTCAGCAAGAGGAGCGACAAGAAAACGCTCTTGTATGAAGATGATTAATACCTGAGGTGGCTGAGCAGAGGTTGTAGCCGCTCGTCAGAAAGTACGGTCGGCAGAGAACGGGCTGTCAACTACAGACACAGAAATAGAGAGAGACAGAGGGAGAGAGAGGTCGGGAGAGGACATGGAGGCAAAGTGAGAGAATGCAATGACATCTGAATTGATTTAAACTTGAGTGACCACTTTGTGTGGTATGACATGTATGAATTAGAGTGTCACAATACAAAAACAGACCACAAACGCTCAGGAGAAAGTAGCCAGTGGCTTTTTGTCACATCAGTTCTTGTAGATGGTCAACATTTGTATTCTTCAACCAAAGTTTGGGGTGTTTTCCAAATAACATTGTTAACAGTAACAGAGCCCCATACAAAGAAATGTACAATTATGTTTACATTCTCAAAAAAAAAATTGAGTTTAGCAGTATATCAACCACAATTCAAGTATCTATAGTTGTGTACCGTCGAAGGAAACTGTTGATTAATCAAATTTCTAAACATTGGGGATTGTGGATATGCGAAATTGGATGCTGCATACAAAAAGGAAAGCGTTGATAAGAAAAACAAATGGACGGAATTGATCGGGAATAAATATGAATGCTTCATTAAGTACACTGATTTTCATTATGAAGGCAATCAGCAACAATGCATAAATCAAGACATGGCCACCATATTTCCGTCGGTTCAAATTAAAATGACCACGTCGAGCAATGTGCTCGTGCTGAGCAGCGGCTTACAATCGCATGCTCCCTAACGACCCTCTTTCTCTCCTCCTCCACCACGCAATCTCTCATTGATGTCAGTGGGAACAGTGGGAGAGGACACACACCAGGCCCATGCACAACAAGCAGGCCATTGGCGAACACAAGCCCGGTCTCCACAGCATGCCTCACTTCTAGCTATTTATGCCCTACATACAGTAACTACAAGGAGATGGGAAATAGATGGTCGTGGTTGCCGCAACGAAAAAACCCTTGACAACCCCGCCCACTCCCGCCCACCCTCATTTTAAACCAAGTCCAACCGAGGGGGAGTGTGTGATGTCAATGTGCCAACTTCATTACCACTGCAATGGCGCCCCGCTTGGCTATGGGAAGGGCCCCGTAATAACATTGGACAGTCCGACTCGCTTCCCCAGTACCCGTTCATATTGGACAGGTTTAGTTTTGTGGCTGCACATTGGGGAGGAAAAAGTGATTTAGTTGTACCTGGCGGTGGTATATATAAATATGTGAGTGAGTGTCACACACACACACACACACACACGAGACAGAGATGGAGAGAGAGAGAGGCTAGTGAATACAGAGTGGCAGCTCCCTATCAATAGTTCGGGGTGAAGGAGTGATGAAATGGTATTTTATGATATTCCCCCGGAGCTGTGTCTTAGCCGGGAGGATGTAAGCAAACCCTGGCAGGGAACAACCCCATTGGGGATGAAATGATACGAGTGGCTCAAATAAAAAAAATATAAAAATAATGGCCCTGTAGAAATGGGTTGGAGGCGTAAGGCAATAACACGGCAGAGGTTAGGGTCAGAGTCGGGGGTCATGTTCAGTTGGGTTATTGCAAACCCATGTGCAGAAGCGCCCTCACGGTATTGGACAACGTTTTGGAGTATAGCATCGACTAAATTGTGAATGTGATATCTCTATTTTTTTTTTATTATTGCAAAACATTCCTAAAATATGGTTATTATACCTCATCTACCTATGCATGTCAAAATGCATAGGTAGACACCTAAATGTCATCCTTCTTAGAACAGGACCGCAACTTAAGGCAACGTGGAAAAAAAGTGAATGGGTCGTAATACTTTCTGAATGCACACTGCATATCCAGATAAGGGCAGAGAATATCCAGTTTCATATGTTGTGCACCTCTTAAAAATGACTTCCATACACTACAAGGGAGTTTCAAGCTGTGTAATCGCTGGCACCGATAGGGGATGTCCTTGGTGGCCAGTCAAAATCATTTGCTTCCTGGCCAAAAAGAAACCCTCAGAGAAACCTTTGAAGGCATGGAACAAAGTGTTTTTTAAATGCTGATTGGTTGGAAACACCAGCTCTCTTATTAGCATAACAGCCTATTTTTTTTCCAATTTCCTAACAAAACATTGGTGGCTCGCTTCCAGATATTATCACTATGGCCAATGCAATAATTTACATAAAACAATGCAGACCTCATTTAAATCATATCAAAGTTAGAGGTCGACATGGAAAAAGAAAACAATGGAATGCCAAAATGTCATGCCAAATGCATATAACATGGACATACATTTAGTGAATGCATGTTGTACTTTCAATGTCCAAGTAAATAAAATAAATAAAAATGAACCATGTTCCATGATTGAGCACACACGTTTACAACGAGTGCTTTGCTGTCATAATGCTTAGACAGCAAAGCACTCGTTGTAAACGTGTGTGCTCAATCATGGAGTTGTCAAATTTATACAAGGTTTCTGACAGGGTCATACTCAAAAGGTGCTTTTTAAATTGGCTTTGCATAAAAGGTTTTGTTGGGTTTCTTTTCATACGAGTCATGTGTTCAATGTTGGAGTGGGAGGGGTGTGTCCGTGGCACTCTTGATTGACATCCACCTAGCCACAGCTCCTTCAAATAATGTTACATTGTAATCTTCCTCAACCAGTTGTTTAGTCTCTCTAATACTATTTGTCGTCATCCGTTGAGGGCATAAAAATATACAATTCTTTAATTGTGGGAGCGAAAAGGATTTGTTGGATCTGTGAGGCGGGTCAACTACCCCTGATTAGTTCATCGTAAAAAAATAAATAAAAAAGCCTAGAAACCCATGAGCCTGATCGGGTAAGGAAGCTTGCAGACGTTGGCAAATCCAGATAAAACTCCCTCCCAAATTTAACCTATTTTTTCATCCTGTGGCGATTTAACCTTTTTTTTTATCCGTAAGCGCACAAAGAAAGAAGTGACAGCGGTTTGTGTGCTGAAGACGATTAATTCCTGATTAAATCCTTGATTACATGGTTAATGACAGAGAGTGGTAGTCGCCGAGGTAAACACCATATACCCACTATGAAAGATCCCTGATTTTCGTATGCCCAGTCAAAAATGTGCAATGATACATAAGAATATAGTTTTGTGACAGAACGTTCCCTTCAGCAATTTCTTTAAACAAATAGCGGGTCTGTAAATGTGCGGCACACAGAACAAACGTTGCAGAACATGCAGAGGTGAACAGGGCAGTGCGTAATGTGTGTGCGAGCGAGTGGGTGGTAGAGCGAGTGAGAACCAGCGAGTGGCAGAGTGACGGTGAATGCGAGCGGAGCAGAGGAAAAGGTTAGCAGTTATATTGTCAATCTGGCAACACTTGCAGGCCATCAGTAAAATGACAGGTAGATCTCGGCAGACTGGCGCCCGTAATACTAGATCTGTAATACGAGAAAAGCTTGAGCAACCCTGGTGTACGGCATGAGACTGGGTACCCCCAGCCCATTCTGCCGGCGATTTGAATTCGCCCTGCAGAAGGGTCTGGAGAGGAGTAATACATTTCTTTCTGCTTCCGATACGCTTTTGCGGGAGTCAATCACCAAGCTATCTATCTTTTGCCCCTGTTGGCTGGTTTAACACAATGACGTCAGGGAAGCGACGGCAAGCAGACAATTGCGTACAGAGTCATTTGAACTTGGCCCATTGATTATGCCTCTTGTGCTGAAGAAAATGACAGCAGACCAGACCAACAGACCCCAGACCAACTTGCAATCTACGATTGAGCTTGATCTGGCAATAGCCAGGCTAGTACAGCATAGGACTACAGACCTATGCTACATGTAGGGAACAGGTGTCCCGACTAATGACCGTGGGTCACATGCAATATTCTCAGTCAATTATTTCTGACAATTGACCTGCAGTCGCAGTCCCTAGTCCTGCAAAATATAGCCTAGGTCTCATGGTACACACATGTCAAACGTTCCCTGTACAATGATTTGTGATATATTTTTAATTTAGAACAATATTGTTGGAATAATTACATTTATGTCTGTTTTTGCATCCCTTTATATGATTTGCAGGGGGGGTTATTAGAATATACACACTAGAATAAACTAGACACCACTGCTCTACATGATATGTATTATTTTGTGATCACTGAAGTAGTTTTAAGCAATTAAGGAATTAAGTCAATTTTATTCATGACAGTTATTAAGGTGAAAAATAATATGATTGTTCGGCATAAGAAGATAAAACAGTCTAGTAGCAGAAAACAATTGGAGCAAACAATTAAAAAGTTTAGAGTCTCCCGCCTCATTTCCTTTGCTTGCATGTTTCAAGAAACAAAATAAAGCTCAAAATCCATCAGATGGAAGTCAACCAACGAATGGGCTATCTATGCTAAAGGCATTGTGGAACCCAATAGCAGCTATGCCTGTCGGAGTACTCCTAACTCAATATGATGACACATCCGTGCAAACCAAACAAAAACTGCAAGAGAGAACCAATCTTAACAAGCACCATCCTTCAGGCCTTCTTTTGGATGCCATAACATGTTTGGGAGCAAGGTTGTTGTCCTGCATTTCAATGAGCAGACGCTGAGAGCACCCATTCGGCAGAGGAAAAGCGTTGCTTTTACTTTTGTCTGCCTCTGTGGACACGTTTTACCGCAACAAAGCTGAAACCAAAAACTTTTATCGCTATTATTCATGTGTGGCTCTTCGGTGACCTTTGGGAGACTTTTAGTAACCGTCAAAAGGATTGTTATTCACTTTTAAATGGGAAAAATGGCTAAAACCGTGGCTGTGATCAAGCTCACTAATGTATTGATCACTGGGAGAAGGTGGATGGGGGAATGTAAAACATATCCAAGTGCTGAAATGGATGTGACAAACTTTAAAGGCCTTCAAATGATGGGCGAAAACACCACACTATAACCCGCCCGCATGCATCAGCATATTCGCCTTCCGCAGGCGGCCTTGCTGCAATTTTCCTACATTCACTTTAAGTGCTCCCGACCTGCGTCCAATTTGCACCATGAGCGGTATATGCAATCCAACCAATAAAAGTGTGAAAAATTCATTACCATCTAGCTTGTGTGTTTGGACACCATGACACAAATAGCTTGACAGAGTTGCTTTACATTACATTACATCACATCTTCCCACAGTGTTCTGGACGATCTAATAACGAGGGGTTTGAAGGGGTTTCTGCCACAGAAGGGGTTTCTGCTACGGCGCAGGGCCACTCACCGCCAGCGCTTTGGACAGCTGCGTGCGGAAGTCGTTGAGCACGGTGATGACGATGTCCTGGTGGGGGATGTAGACGTAGCCCGCCTTCAGGTACACCTTCCGGTTCCTCACCAGATCCAGGGCGTCTTGGAAAGGAACCTACGAGACCCGACCGATGAGAACCAGCCAGCGTTTGAGGTAGGGTGGAGGGGGGGGAACAAATGGATGGAGCCAAGTGTCGCCATGTTTATTGTGTGTCCGTATTTGTATGGATACGTGGATGCCAAGTAAGTTTAAAAAAATATGTGGAACATTTTACAATAATGCTTGGCATATTTGAGCGTGTATGCATTTTTTTGTTGCAAATACCTTGGTCATTGTTAAAAGCACTAATTGAAGGTTGCCTTAGACATAAGTGTCCGTTGAATATGTATAGATGTAATGTAAGAATAGAAAGAAAATATTTTTGGTACTAGAAAGAATTTCTTTTTGGTGAGGTCAGGGGAGCTGGTTTTGTGGAAAGCACAACACTTGAATTCCAACAAAAAAAGAAACCACAGAATAAACTTTTATTAGGAGCTTTGCCAAAGTAATACAAAAGCCGAGATGGTCTGCAGAACACGTGCTTTGAGTTTCGGCAAACAGTTTTCATATTGTCGCTTCTCTGATTCCTCCCATAAGCTCCATGCCAGGGTTGTTATCCAACAATGCCCTAAAATGGCTTCACCACCAACCAACTGTCATGTTCATTATTCTGGGATGTGTGCCATGTATCATCATCTCTAACTTATCAACGTCCTCGTCTGAACATTCTCTACCTTCGTTGTCTTACCTTGTGTCACCTTGGTTCCCAGGCCTGAATAATAGTGTATACTGGGTTAGAACAGAATGTCTAGAACATCAGATGACCTTTCTAAGAGTAAAGAGTCTCTTCAGAAGACTGTATTTTCCGATCATTATCACATTCATATGGCATACAAGCCAAGATAATAAATATAATCGAAAAACACAAGTAAAACTCCCACACAGGTCCTCAGCAAAACGCAGCCCTAAGTGGAAGGCTTACAACCGTGCATCAATCCAGCAGAGAGGAAAAGTATACTGGAAAACCTTAATTAAATGTCTATATGTATTATTCAAGCTCTTGAGCTGATTCTTCAAGGTTGTCCATGAAGATATTGAAATTTCCCCAGCACTTAAGGGTTACTTGGAATTCAAAACCTCTCTAAATGAGGGACACTTAGTAGACCACGATTGCTTTAATGTCTCAGCACTTCATGCAGAGACTTCACATGAATCCATGTTCACACCAAAGCAAGAGGAAAATGTGGCAAAAAAGGTTATCTTTAAGAGTTTAACTGTAATAAATGGGTCAGAATGAAATATGAACCAGTCCCAGTATGATTCAATTTTTAATTCTAGGCAGGAAGGACATTGGGTAATTTTCATAAATGCAAAAACTCCAGCAATTAATACGGCAACAGCGCCAACTTTGCATTTCATGGTATGGCCAGGCTGTGACACAAGAGTTCTGAGGAAGATTATTTTTACAACTCAGTGATCACATGCAGTGGATTATCGTGAATAAAACTAAGCCCTTGTGTATAGTCAAACAAAATCATGGATGAGTTTAAAAGCAATACTCCTAACAGACATAATATATAATTAGATCCAAATTGACATGTCTACCATGTTAGCTTATTTCCCCAGTTAAATGATTCACCTATAGAACAAAAACAACCAACCGGCTTGTTTATTATTTATGATCCATTCCCATAGCTCCTCTACAGCGGATTCTTTAGTGTGAACATCTCAAATCCATAACAGCCATGTTTCCACTCAGCCACATACGTAAATAAACACAACGTCGGCAACGGTCGAACACACAGCGTACAGCTCGGGCTGTCACCTCCACACAAACCAATAAAATCCAGTACGGATCCGAAATCACATTGCTCCTACCGGCTACGTGTCACATTACAGAAGCCTGATACGCTATGAATGGCATTTTTTGTGTCGTGTTTAATGCTGCATTTTTGTAACTCATGAGGCAGAGAGTGTTTAAGGAAACAGGATGACTCACTTTGTAGTAGTCCTGGTCCTCCACTTTACAGCCACTGCCGGCGTAGCTGGAGTTGATCAGTTTGTCAGACAAGGCCATTTTCTCTTCCAGGCCAACCTGAAACATTTTATTGACAAAATAAACACAAGCGAACAAGAAGTAGACGCATTGAATGTTGGAAAAATTGAAAAAAATACAGACAAATTCATTCCATTTTTTAAACTGAACAGATTTCTTTGACAATGTTGGCCCATGAGGGCAGTACAAGATGGTACTAGTTTGGATTATTCATATTGGAAATTATAGAGAGAATGGATATGATTAATTAGGAGATAAATGCATTACATCAAATAAATGACCAAACTATGCTATTAAACTACACTGAATGGCAGTATCTTCCACAAAAACAATAAGAAACTCTATATGCCCACTATACAACCACTGGAGCATCATTTAAATTTCTCAGGCTGTGGTAAACTACAGGCCTTTTATAATTGCTGCTGCTCAAAAGGCAGTAATAAACCCAAGCCTTTCAGTCCATTATCACTAATTCTGAGGCACAAGAAAAGGTCAGAGCAAAACAAAGGGTTTAGTTGAATTAGCTTGAATAATGACTGATGTTTTTTATTCTGCTAATAGAGCCGATGCCAACATGCACCCATTATGTTAAATGCGATGTATTGAGGTCTTAGATCAGTAGGAGGGCCGGTGTGGCCAGTGGCTTCTCTCTGAAAGGTTCTGGTTCAATCCCAAATGTCACCGCATCACTGTTGAGCAAGACACCTGAACCCTCCCTGCTCCTTAATGTCTCTATGCTCTTGTCTCCGGACAAAAATAGTAAAACATATGCAAAAGATATCAAATTAAAACATTGTAACCTCTGATATTTTCATATTTTGTTAAGGGATAAAGATACAATTTTAAGGAGGATGCATACGGGCATAGGCACATAGGCACATAGCATAGTACCGTGATCAACAGCGCCATCTGGTGGAATATTTGAATATAGGCAAGATTGTTTTTTGCCATATGATCCATTCCACATGACTTTCCAATTGGCTTGAAGGAACCCATTTAGTTTCATTCTGCATTCATTATGCTACCTGGACTATTAATGCGTTTGACCAATAGTCAGAAAGTGGTGTGCATTATTCTGCATATTTGCTGGAATTGCTGAAGCTCATGTTTAACAAATCCATTATCAAAGTTTAGGTTGTCATCTACTAGTAACATTGGATTTAGTCCAACACCATACCCCGAGAGATGATGTCTCTATGAAGATTACCAGTGCTGAATTCCCAGCCACACCAACTACACTTTTGAACAATTGAGCACAGCAAGTCATTTAGCAAGGGAGAGATGGTGCCGTCATATGGCGACATAGTGCTGCTCTGTTTGTCGGGACCTGTCACTTTAACCAGACATCTGACACTTAGCCTGGTCTGACAACCAGGTTTAAATAAGCTATATGTCGGGATTTCCTTTTTTATCTGCTTTATCTGTTGTATTAAGTGGGATCCCTGGTAGGATACTGCATGGATGAATCATAATTATGTTCTATGTCTTGTGGGTCTTGTTATGAACTGTCATGAGCACACTGAAAAAAATCCCTAGCAACTTGTACTTGAGTTGTATGGCAATAAAGTATTGAATCTTGAATCTTATGGAGCCTCACATCAAAATATGGCATTTAAAATACATTCTAAATAAGGCGTTGTACAGGCCTTACCGTCTCATAATGCAGGTTATTGTGTTGCAAAAAAGAACTTTTGTAGGCTGAATTCAGGCAGTTGAAACGGTATCGGAAAAGGTCCACTTCCTGCTGTATGAACCACCTCCTGAGATCCTCCCTTTAGGGCAACATTGACAACAAAACAGACAACATCAAAAATCAAAATACAACATCAAAGAAAACCTGTTCTAAATCGCATCTAAATAAGTGGGATTCAAATAAGGTAGCATTGGAGAGACTTACGTCTGGCAGTATGCAAGTCTGAGGATGAAGTGTGAAATGTGGTCTTTTCTTCGTTTCTCATACTCAGTAGGCCCGACCTTGTTGTCCTCCTTCTGCAAAATCACAATCAAGATAAATAATGAGCCACATCATCTTAGATCAGCGCAACACCTAAACCAGAGAAAAGAATGTCCAAATGGTTTTGCACAAGCTGCCTCACAATACTTACAACTTCGGTTTTGTATGGAAATTGTAGGGTTGAAAACTCCTTATCGAGCTTACTGGTGTAAAGGTCTGATCCCTTCACATGACTCACTCCCAAGTTTTCAACCGTTTTCAGCACTGTAATGAAAACACAAATATAATTGAAATAATCAGTACAATTTTGATGGATTTTTTCAGTTCATATTTAAGGAGGATCCTTTGATACAACAATCAAGAGTAACAAGTAAGTCTTACGTTTCAATCTTTCCACAGCAAACGTCTCAAACTCTGTGAGCGATATGTTTTCAAGAGGGGGCTGTCCATAGAACTGCAGACAGTGTCCATAGAGCTCCGTTTTTGGGTTGGCAATCACCCTCCTTTGTCTTCCAGTAAACTGCATGGTTCCTAGTGGAGAGTCACCACAAACAACTTACCAAGAGAGCGTTGACATGGTGAACGGTCTTCATCTCAACGATATCATAACCCTAGCCGAAATCGACTAACAGGCGTAGATGGCATCACAATTCCCTCCATGGAGTACCCCATTCATGAAAATACAATTATCTGATTGTATTAAATGGTGATAAACTCACCAATATTGCACCACTACGTACAGCTTGGGTTAAATTCTTTGTATCAGCGTGCCTTTGATTTTACATAAATCAACGTTTGTCTTGTAGTAGCAACTTTCTGTGTGTTCACAAGTAATTTAACGCTTCAGACTACTTGACAAAGTTTGCTTATACAAGACAAATATGTGAAACCAAAGGTATGCTGCTACAAAGAGGATGAGTCGAAGCTGTACGTAGAGGTGAAATATATTGTTGAAGGTATCAGCATTCAATTCAATCAGATAAGAATGATATTTTCATGATTAGGGCAGTGTATGACTGAGGTCGTCCTCTTTTAGTCGCTTGCGGCTAACTGAATTCCCATTGGTTGGGAGCTGATCTGTCCTACTTCCAAAAATGACCCCTGCACCCATTGCACTTCCCTGGTACGAGAACATACAGTTACTGGGTTAAGTAGTTATGAGTATACTCAGAGAGAATATTGCCTTTGGTTCAGATGACGTAGCACATGCCATCAACATTCTCTAGTCTGCACTATGGGTTTAACTTAAATTTTATTCTAGCCATTTCTTAGAGGAAGATAAAGTGTGTTTACGCCTTTGATGGGCTGCTATCCTATGTGGGTACTAGCACAACAAAACACACGCCTGAGCACTCTCACCCTGCTAACAAAGCTAGCTACTGTCAACTTCTGCTGAAGCTTACGCCATTAAGGCGACAGCCATTTCACCTTCCGGAATTGCACTATGTACAATACGTCGACATGCTACCACCAGAGTATAACTAAAGTAAAATGTAATAAAGCTGTCATTACCAACTTAAAGGCGAGTCGGTCTTCACTGTCAAACCCCGCCGAACGGCACTGCGTATGTTGTTCGGCGAGCGCGGGTAAATGGTGACGACACCGGCAGCCTGCGGAGGGAACCAATCAGGCAGAAGCACAGCTTTACGTCATGTCCGGTTTCAGCTCATGTTGCTGCTTGAACCCATATAATTGATCCTACTAACAAGTATTAGTTGTGTATCCAAATCCCGATGTGGCATAAACATGGACACAAAGCATTTTCATATATATTTTGGAGTTGCCCCTTTGTAGCTCCTATTTGGACCAACATTCACAGCATCCTGGAAACTTTTCAACCAAATAAAATCATGAATAAAAATAAATAAATGTTCACCCTCCAACTCATGGCCCATTTATTGTGTAATCCCTGCACAGAGCTGGCAGAAGTGAGAGCAAAAGCCAGCATGTGAGTTCTCGGAGTAGATGCCCCGCAGCTCCCCTCTTTTCCCCTTTCCTGCATAGCCTGTCGGTAAATAAAAAGTCCTTGTTAGAGGGCCCCCCTTTATTTTCTATGGATTATCACATTGAAGAAACCCTTGGTGTCTAGAAGTTCTCTGGTCAGTATTTTCTACCCATAGAGATACTCACTGTAAGGTTCTATTTTTGTGTCTCTTGGGTTTTATTACTTGTAATTGCAATGTTTACTTGTGTCAGTTTTAAACGGCTACAATTATTAGTTATTAAATTATTTATATCCATATTTATTATTTTTCTTTTACTACAGCATGAGACCATCATTACTGCCTTATGGATGCCCATGGAATAGGAATAAATTTGTCTTCAAGTACTTCAAGTCAACACACAACAGTCTTTGCAACGACTTCTACAATTTATCTTGCACTGGTCCATTTCACACCTAATTTGCTGATCCTTCCCGAATGTCTTTTTATGGCGTGGATAGGTGTGCTGGGTCCAGTAAATGATTTTAATACAACAAAAACCCCATGGTCGGGATCAATGCACTCACTGCTCAGATGACATTGAGCTGTGATGTCCCGCTTGTTGTCCGAGTGCTTTCTATTTATGTGCATTATCGTACATAAATACTGAGAATCATGATTCACCACTACCGGAAATGCGAACAAACGAACGAACGAACGAACGACTCTTCTGACTGACGCAAACTGATTTATTCAAGCTAATCATGAAATCCACCACTAATGTCCAAAAGCTTTGGACTTACTTTGGACATACCAAAGCTTTGGACATACCTCATCTTCTGCCTGAATCAACACGCTTGAAAAATATGGAGCCTATGTGTTGGAATCATACTTGAAACTAAAGTTTTGAACGTACATATACTTGTATTTAATGGTGTATATTTTGCCCTAAACTAAGCCGTGGTGCAGACGTGTCGCCGTTGCATTTCATGTTCTGTATGTTTCTTTTTATTTCAGAAATAACATGTTGAACTATATGTGAAACAAAAACTAAAGTTAATTTAGTAGTCTTGAACATGCATCCTGAGTACAGAGAAATAATACAGATTAATTAATTCGAATAATTTATCTGCGGCGTAGAGCTGAATTATCTGGATACATATTATTACAACAATATATAACAATTTATTAACATGAATAATCAACAAACACATGTGAATGTCAACAATTGTTTGGGTAAATTATTTATGTAATTGCTTTTCCTTTCTTTATTTTTCTTACATACCTATTTTTTACACTGTCATGTGTTACTTTTTATCTTTATTATTAATGTAAATTAAATGTTATTCAATGTTTTACGTTTAACTTTGCGATTTATTTGCGGTACGGCAGCCCATCGACACAACGCGGGCATTTTGCACATAGAAATACGTGCAAAGATGCTGCATTGGCCTTTGGATCGTACGTTAATATCGCCGCCATATTGGAGAGGCCGAGACTGGCTTGTTTATGAATAGTAATCGGGGGAGCTGCAGTTTTTCTGGATAATAGGCACTATAACGTTTTCATATCTAAACCGATGAGTAGTTAATTCAAGGGTTTATGATCTACGTGGAGTACAACACAAATAATAATACAAAAAAACATGTTTCTATAAATATATAAAATATGACTTAATATGAATATTGAAACGACATAGTTAAATCGGTGGACAAATGTAAACGTTATAGGGCTTCTCATCCAGAAAAACTGCTGTTCTCCCGTAAACCATTTAACACTTACTTACTTTTACAGGCCAGTATTGGCCTCTCCAATATGGCGGCGACGTTGACGTGCCGCAGCAACGGGGCGCAGCGATCAATGCGGTGTCTATGAACGCACGTCTACGGTTTGGCATCTTGTTGCTCGTCCTCCACTACGCAGGCGTTCCCACTTGGCAACGGAGCCTTCAATTGCTACCGCTAGCTGCTCTCTCTGGACCCACGGACGACCGTCGGGGCCCCCGGTGGATTGACAACGCGTATGTTTCCTCCAGCCCATGGCTGAAGACACTAATGAAATGTGAACGCGGTTATTATAGGACAATAGATGTGATCACACAACTGGAAGGAACCTGTCTCATGAGAACAACGCGAAGGTTTTCTTTCTCCCTTTTGCTTGATGAAGAAGAAGAGGGGCTAGTCGTAGCCAAGAGAATTTGCTCCTCACATTTGTATTGTAATATTGAACGTGAGTCATTTCCCCCCTTCGTGTCACAGAAAACAGAGACGATGAAGACTCTTATGTAACTGCGATCAGTCGGATGTTGTGGATCCATTCCGGATGAGTAACCAGTTCGCAGGTAAGAAATGGACCAGATCGGCTCCCCGCCCTTGCTGGTTTTGGTGGTGGTGCTGCTTATGCCATCATGCCAGTGGTGGTGAACTAGTTATCCTTTTTAGATGTGTGCATGAGTTTTTTGGAGTGTGCATGGGTGTGTGATTATCTGTGTCCTTGTGCTTATTATGTTTGGTATTATGTTTAGTATTTACTTTTTATTATGTTTGTATTGTTTGCCATTATTTTTAAGGACCCCCTCGAAAATGAGATGGTACATCTCAAGGGGCTATCCTTGAAATAAAGAATAAAAGAAAATATGACACGTTTGGCAACAGTCGTATCTATACCGTCCATCCCCATCACCTTTCAGTGCATTTCACTTTCGGGAGTGAGGTAGAAATGCTGTGGATGCCCTGCACAAGGGGATATGTGTAGTATAAAAAAGGAGATACAAAAATACATAAAAATTGCATATTAGCCTATAGGATATACAGGCTATTGCACCAATGGCGTCTTAACCTAGAAGTGAATCTAGACGTTTGTACGTCCATATGTGAAAGCAGCTATAGCAGCTTTTCAGAGGGCTGACTATGGCTTCAATATGGTTCTCTGACTTGTCAAGGCGACACATAAAACTAAACATCAGTTGTCTTAAGAGTGCCTCACAGGTTGGCACTCTGGTGGACACAAACAATTGACTGGCACTATGCCACCTAGTGGGATTGTTAGTAGTATTGTTATTATTGTTATGGCAACATGACATAATAATACATAAAAGCCTGGTTGAGGACTGTGTCTCTCCCAATCTGAGGAGTCATGTTTAGTGTGGTGTCAAGACATCTTGTGACCAGAAAAGATACAAGGAAACAGTAATCTATCATAAACTTGCGCTAATGAAATTTGTCAAGCACATACTTAAGTATGGATAGTCTTGGCATAAACAAAGATAGTTGACTTTCCACTTCTGATACTGTGTTCAATCCAACTCAGATCATGTGCACAATAATGCAAGACCTCCACTCAATTCCTTTCTGGGTTTGTAATATAAACTTTGCATCAATACAACTTATTTGGTTTTGCATTAAAAAACAACAACATTTTTTCAGAAAAACAAGTAACGGAAAACTATATTTATTCAACATTCACCAAATCCATAGTAAAACCATCCTACATTGAGTCCAACTTGGTTGTAATACCACGGTATCTATCTTCCTTGCCACTTAGACGGGGTCTGGAAATGTACCAGTTGCTATGTAGGGCAATTAAAGTGGGATGGAAAAATAAACAAGTCCCATCATTGCTCAAAGCAAATCTCCTCTTGATACACCAATTACCTGGAGCCTTGGTTATGCGCTGTTCTCTAAGCATCGGAAAATCAATATAATCTCAGAATGTCATGTATGATTTGTTGAGAATGATTAACCTTGAGCCCTAAAGGAGGGGGATTTCGGAAACTAACCGAAACACAATTTTTATGACACGTTTTTTTTGTCGTGTGCAGTGGATGATGGTCGTCTGTTCTTCTCAGGTGTGTTAGTTCCTGTAGAAGAAAAGCAAAACTAGACTTGACTAGAGGGACGTGGTTAGAGGCAGAGCATCATGTTGGAGGAGGACATGGAGGTGGCCATCAAGGTGGTGGTGGTGGGGAACGGAGCGGTGGGCAAGTCCAGCATGATCCAGCGCTACTGCAAGGGGGTCTTCACCAAGGACTACAAGAAGACCATTGGCGTGGACTTCCTGGAAAGACAGATCATGTAAGCTGCTCCCATGTTGGCTCTGGATGGGCAGGACTGCAATGCCGTTTGGTATTGTATTTATGGTATTTTTTCAAAGGTTCCTCAAGTGATTTTTGGGGTCTAATTTTCTCCCTTTAATTGGAATGATCAAAGGGGAATTATGAGCATAAGTGGCAGCAGCCATGTCCCAGGCAGTTGCTCTGGTATCACTGGTGCAGGAGGTTTCACGTTGGCTACATTCATTGAGATGCCCTACCAGTTTGCGCATTCAGAGAGCTTTTAGAGCATGTGATTGCACTCAGGTAAGAACTGAATGGAGGATTGTTGGTATACTTAGTGGGGTGCATTGTTATGGTATACTTCAAACTAAATGGGGACTGTATTATGAAGCCTGATTTTTTTTTTTTAATGGTTTTTTTTCTTTTGAACATTTGGCTCTTTGATTTTATACTGTTTGACAATGGAATAGAACAGTGTTATGTACTTGTTATAGTTTTGCACCACTACATCTTTATAGTGGGCAACACACTTTTGGTCACTCATACTATGTGATTCAGATTCAGATTTTATTTGTCACATACATACAATGCAGTGAAATGTTAACAGTCGGCTCCATGCTAACTAAACACACAACAAAGACTGACACGAAAACAGTAACAGACTTGAAACAATACATTCAAGATGTCAGGGGGGTTATTTCAGATAGCGAATAAATGGATTGCTTAAATAGTGTATATATATATACATATACTGTAACTGTATATATGTATACTGTTGCTCAAAAAGTGCTTAATCAGTGCCATTCAGGTTTAGGGTTTCTATTTGTCTTATTTGCTTGTCGGCTTTATTTTTTCTAACCATTTCATTTCCAGTGAAATATGAGGCGCTCTGTGCTGTAACGGACCAGAAATAATGTCACAATTTCACAGGACAAGATATTGTCAGACTGAGCAACAACCTCCCTCCCTTCCCCTTTCTCTGGTAAAATGGAAGCGCAGTCCTCCTGATCACACAACCACCCTGCAGCAGTTTGACCCCCGCAGCAGGCTGACCCCCGCAGCAGGCGGACCCCCGCAGCAGGCTGACCCCCGCAGCAGGCTGACCCCCGCAGCAGGCTGACCCCCGCAGCAGGCGGACCCCCGCAGCAGGCTGACCCCCGCAGCAGGCTGACCCCCGCAGCAGGCTGACCCCCGCAGCAGGCTGACCCCCGCAGCAGGCGGACCCCCGCAGCAGGCGGACCAGCTGTGTGTGCTACACGCTTGTCACTGTGCAGGGAGGGCGTCGGCCATTAACTTGCGCGTTCAATGTTTCAGCGTCAACGACGAAGAGGTGCGGCTAATGCTGTGGGACACGGCCGGCCAGGAGGAGTTTGACGCCATCACCAAGGCCTACTACCGCGGTGAGCTCCCCGTGTCGACGTCTAATTCACCTGTCGCTAAGTCATGTCCCCCCCCCCCCCGTCGTTACCATGACGAACTCTGACAAACAAACCAGACTAGATAACAAAAACATATGGAAAAATGTCAGCTGACTAACTGATCAGAGCAGGTTTTGCAGCAGTTTTGGCGAAAAATTATTTAATTTCTTCAATAAGCAATCGAAAGGGACTACATTACGCTATGGAGGGGTATATTCAAAACTTTAAAATACATACAGAAGTTGACAAGCTTAAATTCACTTGGTATTCTGGCCTGCCACACAGTCTGATCCACATTACACACTTTTTCTTGTCCCGTTGTGGCTTGGGAAAAGGACTGAAATATACCCCATTCTGCAGCCTCTCCGGGTACAGACTGTCCGTGTTACCCCAAGCACATTGTTTGACCATGTTTATTTATTTTTTACGGGTAGTTTTCAATGGAGTTGTCCGAGCTGATGTCCAAGTATAGTTGAGGCTGGTCATTACCTAGGGACTGCAGATGCAAATTAGCCTGAGGCTAACTCTGGTGCAATGCATTAAATATTTACATTTAAGTTTTTAAGTGCACATGGTCACTTTCAAATCAAATCAAATCAAATCAATTGGCTCATCTGCGTTCTAAGGGCGGAGCTTAACGTCAATTGGGATCTCTCTCTCCCTCTGCTCTGTAGCCCTCGCCTTCCATTGGGTGAATCACTGATGGCATCAGAAATGTTGAATGAATAAAAGAAAAAATGCACTCCAGTTGCGCAGTAATTGTTTTTATCGTTGAAATGATCGTGCACAATTCAAAATATTAACTCTGATTGGCGTTTATTATTTTGCACGCATCCTATTAAATTCAGTGCTCTTGCAATTACCGGCGTATAATTTCATTTGTTGTTGATGTTTAATTAGATGCTGCTGCTTTTACCCCTAACGGTTTCAGTGCAATTAAATTGAATTGCTACCGCTTGATTGATCTCATCATTCAATGTCACTTTCACCATGTGTCCTCTCCCCCGCAAGCTTTCTATTACTTCTTTCAGCACATGCTCCTAACTAAACGTGTGTGTGTGTGTGTGTGTGTGTGTGTGTGTGTGTGTGTGTGTGTGTGTGTGTGTGTGTTCCCAGGTGCTCAGGCGTGCGTGCTGGTGTTCTCCACCACAGACAGGGAGTCCTACCAGGCTGTCAGCAGCTGGAGGGAGAAGGTGGAGGTGGAGGTGGGGGACATTCCCACTGTTCTGGTCCAGAACAAGATTGACCTTCTGGATGACACGGTCATCAAAAAGTACGTGCTTGGGACACAAAAGAAAACTAGAATGCATTTCGTCTTAACGAACTGCGAGAGTGTGCTTGCTAAAATGCCACGGATGGTAAACCGCCCAATCTGGCAACCCTGTCTGCACATCCATCGCACTCTAACCTCAGTGTAAATCAATGAGACCAACTGAAAATGAAGCCGGTATGGAAGTTAAAATTTTTTTCCAGATTAATGAAGATACAAGTGTGTTGATTTGTTAAATGGTTTGAACGAAGGTTAACGTTGAAAATTTACCAAAAGTAGTTGTCTGAGAAGGCTGACTTACATTGTAAAAAAAACAAGCAGAAAAAGCATAAGTTGAAAGTTGAAAAACGCTGAGAGATGGCCATCAAGTCGTTAAAGAGCTGATAGTAGAATGGTTTCTGTAGCTGAAAGTATGCAGGAGCAGTTAACTGCACAAAAAAAAACGGAATAAAGAAAACTTACGAAGAACAGTAGATGTTTAGATGCTTGCAGTAGCAACCACACTAATAAGAATAGCTTTCCACAGTTACACTGTGAATACCTAATACAAACCTGGTTAGATTGCTGCTTTACAACCATTTAGTTATTTCGCTTTTCTCCAAAGGGATTTTACGATGAGATCAGATACAGGTCATTCAAAGAGCAGGTAGAGGTTAGGCGTCTAGTTCAAAGATGACCACAGGTAGACTGTGGATATCAGAGGGTCAAACCAAACCTCAGTCACATTGACATGTCAAGTGAAGAGCAGCTGTGTTGTGAAGCAATATGATCCAACACAAGCAAAGCCAG
Source organism: Micromesistius poutassou (assembly GCF_964030765.1). Taxonomy (NCBI): domain Eukaryota; kingdom Metazoa; phylum Chordata; class Actinopteri; order Gadiformes; family Gadidae; genus Micromesistius; species Micromesistius poutassou. The sequence continues at coordinate 13,350,905 of NC_140277.1, forward strand.
CCAGAGTTTGTGTGTTGATGCTCCCTCAATCGCATTTGCAGTCGGATTCCACAGGCCATGAAATGACGTAACCATGTGTTGTTTTTCCTTGACCGTGGTTGAAGTTTAAACGCCTAGTTTTATGTCAGACTCTTCTTTTTCTTTGTCTTATGTCTTTTTAATTATTCGAGTGTATTCGTAGGTTATAGGTATAACTCACGATAAGGCCTTGGTGTTTAATCATTCACTTTAAAGGTGCCATGACATGCCACCAGGTGTGGTGTGATTAGCCATTACAAGCCGTTTTGGAAATCTGCCCCTTATGACATCATAAGGGGCAGAAAGTGGGTGTGTCCACCTAGATGTGTGCTGTATAGATCTATCAGCCTACCCAGTGGACTGTATCCGTCACACATCTAGGTGGGCACGCACACCTGTGATGTCTTAAGGGGCTGATTTCCAAAACGGCTTGTGACAGCTAGTCACACTCACACCTGGTGGCATGTCATGGCGCCTTTAATGCAGCACTGTGTTGCACTGTTCGGTCCTAACTCTGCATGCTCCTCTGCAGCGAGGAGGCCGAGGGTCTGGCCAAGAGGTTGAAGCTGAGATTCTACCGAGCTTCAGTGAAAGAGGATCTCAACGTCAACGAGGGTGAGTGACCGAACCATCGTGAATTGAATTGAATTGAATTGAATTCAAAATATTTAAGTAAAGTCAATTAAGTAAAGAAAAAAAAAAAAGCAATAATAAACAATAAAATAAAATGATGAAACAAGTGGATGGTTAGAATTAAGTAATATTTACTAACAATGAAAACCACAAATGAAAAGAAACTGTCCAAGTTTCAACTCTTGCTTTACCTGTTCGAAAAGGGGTGAGAAGTAGAAAAACGAATTGTGCAATGTACAAGGTGCGTCCGACGATCAGGACAGTCCCACTGACCGGGTGTTTTCCCTGCAATCTCTTTTCCTTGTGGCTGTAGTTTTTAAATACTTGGCTGAGAAGTACATCCAGCGGCTGAAACAGCAGACGGCCGAGGAGCCAGAGGTGGTTCACACCACGAGCAATAAAATAGGTAGGTGTCGATGCTTTCTGAGGCCTAGCCCCATCCCCCCCCACACTCAAACGGTTGACCACTCACCCTTATGTCCACAGGTGTGTTCAATACCACCGGTACGAACGTCAGCAACCAGAGCTCCAGTAATGGCCACGAAGTCATTAGTTTACGACCCAACAAACAAAGAACCAAGAAGACTAAAAATCCCTTTGGAAGCTGCAGTTTACTCTAGAACCATCCCGGAAAGCTTGGTGCCTACCTTCGAAAATATAATAGCCCAGATGGATCACTGCTGTTGGCTGTATGGGAGGCCATATCAGAGACCAAAGCAAAGGGAGGGAAATGGTTTTTATTTGAGTTTTTTCTCTATTTACCATATATATTCTAAGCACAATTCCCTGTTCAATCACATTTTTGTGAGTCCATCGTCCCTTCTGACCGTTAAAAAATGCAGCAATTAAAAACAAAGTAAAATATAAATTATAGTTACCGATATCTCTATATATTTGTGCTTTTTTAGTTATAAAAAAAGTTGATCCTGTGGCTATCAGAATTAGAAAACATAATTTTGTCATTCTTTGTAAATTAGTTTCTAGCATTGGGGATTCATTTAGGACGTCTAAACTATGACCTGACCATTTGTGAATGGGATCAGTTTTGACTCGGTGGATCATGAAAGCCACAGTATTTGACAAACTGAATTGGAATATGAACTGGAGAAGGGTGACATGTTCATTGGAAAACATGTGTATCACGAAAAAACGTGTTAATGTCAGTTGATTTCTTTTCCATTCCTCTTTTTTGGAAATGTACACCTGTGCAATATGTTTGTATTGTAAGAGATTAAATCACAGATTATTTTGTACCATATTTTTCTAACGCTCTACAGAATATGGTTCAATATACACTGTTCATGTCACAATCATAACACTAACAATATTACAATGGGGGAGATTTAGTTGTGTAAAAGGTATTTTTATAACAACCAGTGTTTCGTGATGCACAGGTGTTGCTTAACACCATAATCATAGTGCCAAACCACGTTTCACCGTCAGGGTGTTGAAATGTTCTAAAGCTGCAGCAGATATTTTAATGTGTTTTAATGGTTAACCAAATATCAATAGGCACAAAAGCAAAAATAGATATAGCTGTGTTACACTCTGTGACAGGTGACATACGGTTGATACGGTCAACCAAATGCTAGATGTTCATGTGAATTATACAGCTTCACTCTAAATTATGTTTTTTTTTTTTTATCTAGTCAAAAATAGTAATGTTTACATTTTCCATAATGCTACATCTTAGCAGGCTTTCCTATCAATACTTTGGTACTGCTTCAAGTAATACATTATATAGTCACACAATAGTTGGCAGTATTATTTGCCTTGTATGCCTGTGGCCTATCAAACACTAAAACTAATGAAACAGGACTTTTCATCTTTTAGTATGTTTTGTAAAATTATTTTCTGATGGTTATCAGACCAGTGCCACCTATCTGGTTGTTTGAGCCACAGTGAGATCTGAGATCAAACTGCTTATAGAGGGGGTAGACTACATTGCGTACTAGACTACAGGCTGTCTACACCCTGGTGTTTTAGGTGCAGCGTGTTTAGATTGGTTTAGGTTTTGAATTCCATGCACATTTCATGTGTTCCTTATAGTACAGTGAATGATGTTATTTCCCAGCTCGACCTAAAATCGTTCGGGTAGAACTAGTGTGATATGTTGTCATGTGAAAAACGTTCGAATGCAAAAAGATAAAGTAAATAAATGCACATTAGACATTTCTGAATTATTTTCAAGAATGTGCGGAACATATTTCTGAATATTTTCAAGTGTATTTTTCATAGTTTTACTTTTTTCTCTCCCTTGACTCGGATACAAATACAATGGGATTCCTACAAGTTTGTTTCATTTCACACTGAACACTATTAAATGTGTAAAGTATGGGATATCTGTTGTCTTCAAATGTATGTGGTTATGATTTGATAATCTTATCCTTCCACTGCATTCTGACCATCCTGTCCTGGGGGGCTGTGTAGTACCAACTCTTTGTCATTGATACCATTGAATGTTGACCCTGAATGCCTGAATGCCTTGTTCTCATTGACATTACTGAATGCGTCTTTATTTTCAAATACATGCCTGCACATCAATTTTTTATATAAATTAGATTTAATTTCAGTTTCTTCCCCTCTTTGTATCAATGCTATACTTTGGCTCTTTTGTTTTGGACTGAATGGATTTTAGTGCACTTTATTAACGAGATGATGTCCAGATTATAACTTTTTAACACATAACCATGACTTGTGTGCTGTCACTCAGGTGTTTTGTCTTCTTGCTACTGTTCTATTTCACTGATGCCTTCATACGCAAGCTGTACGAATTCATTCTCCTTTCTTTTGGCAAAACATTAGCTTAGTGTATTTTTATTAATTTAGTTATGTAAATGTATCTTAAGGTGTATGTGGCACACATGTATACACCTGATTGCGTTCGATTTGAAAATGTGTTGGTATTTGATCTTAATCTCACCGAAATAAAGTCTTACATTTGGCTACTGCATCCAGTGTTGTTTTCAAAGTTATAGCTGTCCGGCCAAGTTTGTAAAATAATCAATACATAACTCCAAGGGTCAAGTGATATTGGTTTAATGTGAACACAAGTTAATATTTGTTAGGCTTGATGTTTTAACTTGGTTTCTTTTGTGTAGGGGTAAGTGATGCATTTGACTACATCAACATAGTCTCTATATGATAATAAAAATTGAGGTTTTAGTTATTATATAAACTATTCATTAAGCATTATGACCCTTAATTCCTGTATGATTATGAGATTCATAAAAAAAAGGTAATGTACAATAAATGGCAGCATTAAGGTATGTATTTGTTTAGTATAGGTGTAAAGTATTGAATCGATCAGATCAGATACAAGAACAGGCAGGAATTTATTAAAAGAGAAAAACAACCTTTTGTCGAAACAATGTGCTTTACGCATGCATGATTAGTTAAATTAATTAAGGCTTAAATATATAGTGTTCATTAAGAGTATTAAGTGTCTTTATATGGGATTGTGTGTGTGTGTGTGTGTGTCACATCTTCAGGGTAGGAATTGTTGAACAGGCTCTGTAGAATACAGCACTAAATTGACTGAGATTTCTACAACAACCATGACAAAGACTTGTAGTGGAGTCAAGCAAATACATAGCATACAATAATAGCTTTTATCTTTATGCATAACACCATAAATTATGGAAATGTTCAAAACGTATCAAAATGTATATACTAGTTAAATAAAATGGTGTTTTTTCAACCCTTTGTGATTAATTCAGCCTACACTCAACCTGTGATTCTGAACCCCCGAAGGGAGTATTTATAGTCAAGTGTCAAGTAGTCAAGTGCTCATGCGAACACATTCTGACACTCGGGATTTATCCATAGGCATGTCTTTGGTATGTGAACGTTACTAAAAATAGGCACTTTTGTGTTATCCTGCATCTTAACACACAACTCTCAATGGGCACCATTGGCTTGATCTAACTTTTGGTTATCCATGAGTTTAATGGTGTTCTCTGCGTTGAGGACATTTCTTATGAGAGTCTCAAGTCTTCGCTTGATCTTCTTCTGGTCTTCCAACGCACAACTGATCACGATGGCCTGGAATTTCTGATCGATGGCAACAGGTGGCGCCTCCGTCACGCAGGCAGCATGCAGGGCCATCAGACGCTGTCGGCTGCTGCCGGCGTCTTCCAGTAACTTTTTGACAATCTCATCAATCATGGAAGTAGCCTGGCGCAAAGCATCATCCTGCTGGGAACTTCTGATTACTCCAACCGAGACCTCTACGCAGATCGTCCGACCGAGAAGACGGTTGGCTGTCAGACTTAACTCTTCTCTTTCCCCTGAAAAGAAAGCACACTTCAAACCACTGCAATACCATTTCCTGAATCATTTTGTAGGGACGGAGAATGTATATAGATTATTCCCAATTGTTTGAAATAAAAAATAATCACGAAGACAGTGCCATTATACATGGTGCAGGATAGATGAGCTCAACCCAGGGTGACGCACCGTCAGAGATGCTGCGCATTTCTTGACTGTTCTGTAAGGACTGGAGCATTTCCAGGATGGACTCCCTCTCCTGCTCCATCGCGGTCGCTGCTTCGCGTAAAGCCTCCACCCTGACCGTGGAAACAAGAGAATCGTTAAGGGATGAGGACATAGGCGTGACACTCACCAGAAAAGAAAAAAACTGAAAAAGGGAGTCAGCCACAGCCTCCTCCTACGTGGAAACATGCCGGTAGTTTTCGATTGTAAAACATCCGATTAATGGTAGTGCTTATTATAGAAAACGTTTTAAAGGAAAAATACAAAAGTGTCATTATCACATTTTCTACTGACAAACTGACGGTAAAACAAACAGCAATACACTAAAAGCTGTTATATATAAAATAAGTAAAATAAATAAAGTAAAGCCAGCCATCCGGTTTAACGCTGAAAGCCGAAAGCATTCATACCGCATACATACTCTTCAGAAATTGCAATGTCTCGTTATAATGGGTTGCCGATTGTTACAGTAGTAGTAGTCGTAGTAAAAGGCCTATTACTGAATATTACCTAATTTCCAGCTGATCCAAACTTTCTAGCAGGCGCCCAGAACGATCTGCCATGGACATGGTCCTGCTGAACTTGCTCTTGGTCATTTCGTTCATTTTCGCCTGTACTTTAGCCTGGGCCATGATCAAGAAGATTCTTTGAGAGTAAATCTCCACTCGATGAATGCACCTGATGAGAGCGTCTCGCCAAAGCTAACTGTTTTCTCGCCGGCAGCGCCCCAGGCTAAACATCTCCTAACATGGGGCACCACTTCCTCCACGAACCCTCGCGAAGTTTCAGGAACAGTGTAAAACAAACGGGACTTTTTGGCTCCAGCTCCCGTCTCACATAGATAATACAGAATATTCTTTAAAAATCAACAAATTAATAATTTATGTGGATAATGGTTCATATGCTAACATAATCAATCATGTCAGTATGTTTCTCCACAGTTCATGGGCGGCTACTATATGTTAAAGAAGTGACTGAGTTTTCGCGGCCAGCGTGGTGCAATACATGTGCTCCAGTGAATGGACCTACAACAGGTGCCACTAGTGCAGTGTGGGGGTGTCGCCTGGGTGGGTTGTGGGGTGGGGTGGGGGCATCCCAAATGTGCTTAAAGAAAACATGAAGACCCTCCCAGACCAGGGGAAACATGTAGTAAAAGGGATTCAAAGGGTGGAACTTGGGCCAAGTAAAATGCATAGGATAACCCCCAAGCACATTTATGGCAAGTTAAAGACATAAAGGGGTATAGGGGCATAAATGCTTATGAAAGACATTGTGCTATAAAACTGCTATACTACTGGAAACCAGCAGGTACATCTGGTACAACAATTTAAGTAGGGTAGTTTCCCATGCAATTGCAAAAAAAAGAGAAAACAATACTTGACTCAACTAATTTCCCTTGTGTAACCAAATAATTGTTAATGAATGAGCAGTCATTCGTTTAAATCAAGGAACCAGAAGGCATTGGCAAGTGAAACCCCTTTGCTATGCAAATACAAAGACAAAAAAAAGGGCACAGAATTATTAGCTTTATTTTAGAACAGTTTATTAGACTTTCAACTGAAATATAATGTTCTGAACATACACGTGGTAGACAATATTAAACAAGTCTCAAATAATAGACGTTCCTCGTTAGAATTCCAAAAGACTCCTCTGCAGAGCTTCTTCCAAATCTGTAAAATAAAAACAATAAAGAAGAATACTGAACAAATACATGTGGAGGCAGAATACAATACCAAAACAGTGACGTCAGAAAAACTAAATACACGTGAACCCCACTGAGAGGACATCTGGAAAAGCAGTGTGTGTAACATGGGGTGAGTGCGGACAGATTTAGATCCACGCCAACAGGACGCTCTTAAATAACACACACACACACACACACACACACACACACACACACACACACACACACACACACACACACACACACACACACACACACACACACACACACACACACACACACACACACACACACACACACACCAAGGCGAATCCACGTAAACATACCTGGCGACGCTCTCGTTTGGGTCACGCTTATAGCCAACGCTTGTTCCAAATCCACGTCTGCCTCCCCTAGGATTAACACAACAAAACACACACTCTTATCAAGCCACTTATAGTCCTCCCAGTTTCGTTCCATTGAACTGAATACCAGCCTTCATGAAATGACATTGGCAGCTGTGCCGGTGGTTTAATGAAGGCTATGCTCGACCGGTACCGTTTGTTTCGTTGAACACTGCCAGAAACATTCGTATTCAAGACCATAAATCGAGTGCGTCACACTCCATTGGTCCTTGGGCTTCTTAGATGATGGCAAATACAAAACAAACCTGTTGGCGGTTTTGCTTCTGTCGCACTTAAAGCCAAGGCATGTTTCATTTCTTCATCCGAGTCACCTGAAACTGAGTACAGCTGGTTTAATGCTTAGACGCTGATACTCGCTGATACCTGCCCCCGCTGGAACGCTTTAAAGCCTTTAGTTTGTTTCACTCCTTAATGTCTATGATCTCCTCTGTCAGTGTCTATGTGACACACACACACACTTATATATGTAATGGTGTTGAAAGCTGGTCAGGGTATGCCACACTTGGCTACCATGAGCCCACTGCTGTACAACCAACGGTCCTCAGACGCTATGTACCTTCTGGGGCAGCGACATCGTCCGTGCCCAAGACCTTAGCCAATATGACATCGTCAGCACCTGCAACAGTTACAAAGAAAATAAAAATAAATATACCAATCGTGTCTAAACTATTAAAAAACGGTCTTGAGTTGTCAACTAGAAAAAAAATGAATAATAAAAAAAGGGACTTTCCATCCAGATGGGGCTTCATCTCCAGGGCGTCCAGTAGGCCGACGGGGGTGGAGGCTTCACTGCGCCGAAGACCGTGGCAGGGGGCCAGGAGACAATGCTCCGAATGGAAGTGTTCATGGAAAGTGGGCACACTCTCAAAAGTCTCCAGGCAAGCGTTGCACGCTACGTCAAAGGTCTTGGCCAGCTTCAGGGCAGGATGTGTGGTATGGACGTGAGTCTTGATCCGTGCGAAGGACGACACCGTGACGGAGCACGGGGAGCAGACGTATTGGCACTGGCCCTTGGCGGACAGCTTCTTCATGCACTGCGTGAACAACGCCTTCCTCTCGTCGTTGCCCTTCTCCGAGCCCATGCAGGGACACAGGCTCGCCGCCGCTGGACTTCCAGCCCTCGCCTGCGCGTCGTGGTGCTCGCCGCCGGTCCTCGCGCCGGCCGCTGCGTTCCCGCCACCCTCACCGTCGTCCACGCGGTAATAGTCCTTGCTGTGGAGCCTCTCGTAGTGCTCCGTGAACTCCTCCTCCCGCTCGAACTGCATGCTGTCGCAGAGGCCGCAGAAGTAGGCCACGGCCGCGGCCGCCTGCTCGCCGTGCTCGCTCCGGCAGTGTCGGCGCACCGTCGACTCCTTGAAAAACTTCTGGGGACAGTGGCCGCACACAAACCTCTGGAAGCTGTGGCTCGCCACGTTGCCGCAGTGCTCACCTGCCTCCGCCTCCGTGCCGAAGGTCTCCTCACACATCCGGCACATCCACGTCGGACACGGCTCCGGCTCTCGGGGTGGGCGCCGCTCCACTGGAGCCTTCGAGCGGCCGCAGGCGCCGCTGGTCGACGGCTCGGCGACGGCGACCCGCTCCTCGGGCACTTCCTGCTCGACAAAGTAGGTGTGTCTGCTGTGGGCCTCTGCCACGTGCGAGAGGATGTCCTCGTAGCGGGGCATGTCCACCTTGCACCGCCGGCAGTGGTACAGGAAGTTGCTGAGGTGTGCGCCGCCGTGGAAGCGGCACATGTGCAGGCGGGTGATCGACAGGTCACCCATGTGCTTGCCGCACACGCCGCACTGGTGGAAGACCTGGTTGGCGGCCATCAGGTGCTGCTTGGCCGCTGCCTCTTGGGAGAAGTGCAGGCCGCACTCGCAGACCCACGCCAGTGTCGTGGCGCCCGCGTCTCCGTTCGCGGCGGAATCAAGCCTCTGCCTCTTGGCCGGAGCCGAATCCCCTCCGACGTCGCCCCTCTTCCGCTGTGGCGCCGCCGGTGAGCGTCGGCCCCGGCGGGCCGCCTTCTTGGCCCTGCGGGCGCGTTGGATCTCACTGAAGTGGCAGAACTGGAGAACGGCCTTCTCCACCGTTTGGTTGACCTCCACGGCGTGCTGGGTGGACTCTCTGTGGCTCTCCAGCTCCCCCTGGCTGAGAAAGACCTCGCAGCAGAGAGAACACTGGCCGTGCGGCTGCAGCCGCTTCATCATCTGCACCACCGTCTTCTCCGCCTCAGAGACGGCGCGGCCCTGTCTGCAGCATACACTGAGGAGTAAAAACAACAACAGAGGTTAGACGAAGGCCGCACGACGCCAGCCGTCTGGTGAGAATTCACACACGCCATGAGGAAAACATACTTGAAATGCGCTTGAGCTTCCTGATGCGAGGTCAGTGCTTTGCGGCATTCGCTGCACCGCACGTTGAAATCCACGCCTTCGCACAAATCGATGAGGCGACTTTTAGCAGATGAAGGAATGGGAACTGGCAATGCCCTTGCCTTTGAATCTTTATAAAACAGAAGAAAAGTTATGCAGAAAATCGTATCAATGACTTTTTAAGCGATAGGCCTTTAAAAATACAACTATACAATTAAAACGGCTAGAATTGTTTGAGTTTGACTAAAATTGTTGCAATGTACCAAAATGAAACATAACAAAATGTGATCAATTGATGTACCATAAATGTAACATACTAGGTTTCAGCTAGTGTTTAAATATGTATGATGCAGTTCAGATGTTGTCAACGTCCAAACTCACCCTTGATCATGCCGAGGGCGTGGGTGAAATGTTTTTTGGCGGCCATGTGTTGGAGACACTCGTCCCTGAGGTTGAAGAGGAGGTAGCAGGCGGGGCAGGCGAAACACACGATGATCTGGCAGGCCTGAGACATATCGTGGCCCCCGGGGTCCGATGAGGACACCTGAGCAAAAAAAAAAAACATGGCACCATCATTACAGGTCCCATGGGCACAGGGTTGAGCCAGGGATCCCATTTAAAAATCAAATTCATTTACTGGAACTGGAAGCTTCTGCCTTCATAGTTGCCCCTGTTTTCCCATGAAACTGTTTGTATTAACTGTCCTGTCAACATGATCTATAGAAACGACCTGATACTATCACTTTAGTGTTGTATTCACAGGACAACACTAATGGACGAGACACAAAAAATAAACATGACAAAAATTTACTGTTTGTTTTTAACCTTTACCAGACCACACTAATTCCACCAGGAGGAAATGTCCTTGGACCGACACAGCAGTGTAAGCCCACCTTGGACTGGAGGTGGACCTTCCAGGCTTCATGGGTGTCAAAACGGCGGGTGCAGACAACACATGCAAAGACCTCGGAGGGGCTTCCTCTGAGGTGGATGGAGGGGTCGCAAGGGGAGTGGTCAAACCTGTCACATTCAACGACAGAGGTTAAATGGTAAATGGACTGTATTTATACAGCGCTTTTATCAAAAGTGCATTACAATATTGCCTAACATTCACCCATTCATGCACACACCGACGGCGGAGTCAATCTCGTCGGAAGCAGTCAGGGTTTGGTGCCTTGCTCAGGGACAACTCGACACTCAGCTGGGAGGAGCTGGGGATCGAACCAGCAACCTTGCGGTTACCAGCCAACCCGCTCTACCTCCTGAGCTACTGCCGCCCGGTTAGCTCAGGAGGTAGGTTAGCTTCTGCAGTGCCATAGTTAGAAAGACGCCCATAGGAATGCATTTTCACCTTTTCAAATGACCCTCAATAAGGGGAATGTTGTCAAACACTTTCCCACAGTTGACCACAGGACAGGTGTGTCTGGAGGTACTCCCAGTGGGGAAAGAGCCTCGCTGGGGCCTTCCCCTTCCGGCGTTCACCACACCTGGTCGGACACCTGGATCAAGACAATGGTAAAACAACAGTAAAACAACAGCCACCAAGTACTGCCGTCATGGTGACATTGCAACCACCGTGCATTAAGAATTTTTTTGTCAGATACCTGGCATCTTCAACCACATTTCCACACACCGCTTTGCATCATAGTTGGTTCTTTCCGTCGCGGCAAACGCCAGCTCCTGACGTCCATGAGCCCTTTGTGACATCTGCTTCTCCTTAATTAAGACAACAAAAGACAATGCTGTAAAATACTAGCAATAGCTTTTTATTTAAGAAATCTAATTATTATTAGTATTAATATATATAAATATATAAAATCCAAATAAATTACAAATGGTGTGATTTAGATAATAGAAGAACCACCTTGTTTACTTAAAGGACAATTCCGGTATTTTCAACATTAAACCCCCTTTCTGGCTTGTCTAGGATGAAAGAGTGGTTGATACCGAAATTTTTACTATTGGTCCTGTCTCTGGTATTTGGCTGTGTGTTCGTTGTGTGTTCCAAATCAAGTATCGTAGCGACAGTTTCTGTCATGTTTTATTTGGCATTATGTAAATCCATTGATTTCTGTTGGAACACGAAACGGAAAGGGTTGTAGTCTTTTCGCTCAGTCTAGCCCTACTGTTGATACGGAGAACCAAGCAAAAGACTACAACCAAATGTAAACAGCCCAATTTCCGTTTCCGGTTCCGGTCTTTGTTTCAATGGGATTTACAAAATGCCTAATAAAACACACGACAGAAACTGTATTTCGCTATGATACTTGATTTGGAACATCAACAAACACCACTAACTACTGGGTTTAGGGTTGTTTTAAGGAGAGGTTTGTGAATGCCCATAGCCAGCCATTCTGAAGCAGGCAGGGGCGATTCTAATTGAGCCAAATACCCTAGACAGGACCAATAGTCTATAATAATAATAAATTTCAGTGTCAACCACTCTATTTCATCCTAGACAAATCAGAAAGGGGGCTCAATGTTCAAAATACCGGAATTTTCCTTTAAAGAAAAGGTGTTAGGTCCTGTTTCAGCCACAAGATGACACTGTTGTGTCCTCAAAGTGCACCTTACCTCGACAGCCATAACTAGGCCTACATCAATTACTTCAATGAAGTGACTGAAATACACCTGTCCAGATTGTGGACATACCAAAATATACTTGAAACTGATTTAAATGTGACAGCAGGTGCAACAGATGTTATCCGTTTATCCTGACATATGAAATACTTCAGTTGAAGATTAAATTACATTTATTTAGCTGACGCTTTTGTCCAAAGCGAATCATTCCAGTACAAACAAGAACAAACAAGATTCCTAAGAAAAGCAAAAAAAATGCTTTTATTTATATAATAAAGAAGTGCTCCAACATAGAAACAAGAGATATATCTATTTTTTTTCTTTATGGGTCAAGATGCAGACATAAGAAAAAACATTTAACTACTCCAATAGGCTATACTTAAAAACCTACAATCACCTATTAGGTCACAACATTATCAGCAACAACCCGTCTGGTTTAGTGCCAGCTTTACCTCAAAGTAGTGATTGACCAATATATTGGCCGGCCAATATTATGCCGCTTTTCCACCGCCAGTACCAACTCGACTCGACTCGACTCGCCTCAACTCGGTTTGGTTGCGTTTCCATCTAAAAAAGTACCTCTTCAATGTGGGCGGGTCGTAGAAAAGAACCTCTCCACCATGGGCGGGTCGTCATTAGGTTTTAATCACGGGAGACGCGATTCCCGGGAAATCTGAATCTGATCAAGACTATTTCCTGATTCCCGGGAAAGGTTATGATGGGAAATAAAATAAAATAAAAAGCGCAATGACTGCGCGTCTATTGTTGTCATACGGTAACGTTGATAGAGGCGAAACTCGAGCCCTAGGAAAGGAACGACACTGAAACGAAACAGCGAAACGCTGATCCTCCGGAGCCGGTCCGTGGACTCCAGCCACGCCGGACACACACAACCACGCCCGACACACATAACGACGCGCAGCCTAACTCTAGCCCCGGGAAAGGAGCGACACACACGGCGAAACGCTGATCAGTGTCCCCCTCGGGAGCGGATTCGTGGACTCCAACCACGCCGGACACAACTTAACTTTGAATGATTACTCCCATTTACAGCCGCTGGCCAATCAGTTACCAGCAGCCTGTATACGTCACACAAAAGTACCTACTCCGCTCGCTTGGAACCTCGACGGAGGTAGTACTAAAAAGAAGTACCCGGTACTAGGTACCAGGTACTTTTTTTGCCAATGGAAACGCAAAAAAGGCGTGGCGAGTCGAGTCGAGTCGAGCTGGTACTGGCGGTGGAAAAGCGGCATTATCGTCCGATATTTGCGTTTATTGTGTATCGGCATCGGCTGATTTTTTTTCGACAACATCATTGTGTCATTTTTATGATGTAAATTGAGGGAGCAAAAGCAGTATCGGCTCCAAGTATCGGCTCAAGAAAATCGGCAGCCCGTATCGGTCATCGGCTGATGAAAATTACTTTTAAAAATCGGTATCGCCCCTAAAAAAAAATCCATATCGGTTGATCCCTACCTTAAAGGCTTTACATTTGTCTGCTCTCTCCTGCTTCTCGGCAGCCACTCGACGCATGAGCCGGTCCAGCGTGGAAGCGACTTGTGCTTTCTGTCGCTCAATCTTATCTTCAATCTAGAGAAGGAGTCAAAGTAGTTCCAGGTTCAGGTTAGGATGCGGCCAGAAACCCCCCAACCCCACCAAATCAAGTATGTTCTAAACTATATATCATAACTAACCATTATGTATAATTCCCCAACTCACCACTTCACTCAAACCCCCGTCCTCGTCGCTGTCACTCACAATATCAATACAATCCAACACTGGTCTGAGGGGGGCTTCCTGAAATGAAAAAGTAACAATTTATCGTTATATATATATATACATACATATATACAGTATATAACAATGCTTATATACTATACTTCTAGTATATATAACATAGTGAAGATAAAAATATTGTGTAACAAAACTGGGAATGATGAGTTTCATTGGTGCGTGTGTGTGTGTGGAATCGATTTGCCAATTTCAAACTTTTAACTAATTTGCTACACAGTGACTGCATATCAAACAGTGACCAGTACTCACTGATACAAAGCGGACCTCCTCGTCCGCCGCCTCGTCTTCTTCCATTGAAGATGACATCTGGAAAACGGTCTCCTGGACTTTGCGCCGAACGAAGCTGCTTAGGTTTACATTGGTTTTGCATTAATAACGATACAATATTGTAAGAAAGGGGTAAAATGACAGCTCGGGTCGGGTGTATAGATCATATCCAGAACATCAAGTTAACTTTACATGTTTGCACACACAACAAAAAATCTGTGTGCCGCATTGCAGCACATTTTATATGTTGTATGTTGTTTGGTAAATATTTTAATAGCACATTTGGAGGATGGGGGAAACGAAATGTCGGTCCTCTATGTAATGTTGCACGTCCGGTCTGACAATAAAGTTCACTTTGACTTTGATTTTGCAGAGTAAAAAAAAAAAAAATCAGAAATCATGCTAGCAAGCTACACGTAGTTAGCCCGTACCCCTACGTACGTCCACTAAAAGTATCTTCTCCACACTAGACGTGTCTACACACTTCTGTCCCGAATCATGATACAAAAAAACTGTCAAACAAATCGAAGGCAAACCGTTAAAAGACACCGAACACAATGTAAACAACACGCGTGGACCCACCTGCCGTACCTCGTAGCCTCTGCTGCTCCGCTCGGATTTGAACGCTTCCCTCTCTGCGTCCTACGTCACGGCGGTCCGTATATGGTCCGTTTCCTCCCAGGCTTCTCCTCTGCGCGGACGAGAGTAGTGGTGTGTTCCAGATGCCTCGAACACCACCACTGGATAGCACCTGATAGCACCAGCAGCCTGGTGCTATCCAGTTGTATGGTACGCCGGTACGTGCTCGTAAGGTGTAATGGTGTGTTCCAGATGCCTCGGACACCAGCCTTCCGAGGTACAAGTGGGGAAATCTCCCAGCTTTTTTGCCCTGCGGCATTTCTCGGAGGCACGCCCCCTTTTGGGCGCGCCTCGGAATTCTGAGAGTAGACCGAGCTCAGTGATGACGCTCACTTTATTCCGGTCACCAATGTATGCATTGCACGGTCTTGCTGTGCGTGCAATACAATGTAAAGTTGTGTTGTTTGTTTTCGAGCTGGTTTGCTAAAGAGGCTAATGTACCTAACAATAACAATGACATGACACGATCACAAAGTCGAACGGGAAGCGACTGTGTTCTTCGTAGGCGGAATCCGGAAAAAGTCCCACCTCAAGCGCTAGGATTGCCTTTCAGTCAAACTCGCACGCAACTCCTAATCCTAATAACCATAACCCTATCAGAGAAATGCGTTTGACTAACGTTAGTTTAATATACATTACAATTTAAGTTACCTACCCTGCGGTCACGTCACGGATTTCAGCCTTTTCGGATTGGGATTCAGGGATTTAAACCAACATAATGATAATCTCCGGCTATCCCTTCATTAATATTCAAGATTCTTCCGGATTCCGCCTACGAAAAACACGCAAACGGCAAAGCAGTAAGTGCTGCAAGCCAGGAAATTACGTCACGTTCTCGCTAGAGCAGGTCGGACGTGGCGGCGTACCATACAAATGGATAGCGCCATCATTTCCCATAGATATTTTGACCGAGAGGACCGGGAGCCTCGGAGGCGGGACTTATTCTTCAGAGGTCTATGACCTAGAGAGGCCTGGCCAATAAGAAAGCATTCCGCAAATGGAACAGCCATCGCACCAATGGGATTGCCCCGGGGGGCGGGTCTTTGGTTTCCGTCGGCTACGAGGCAGTAAACGATGGAGGTAGCGGTGTGTTCATCACACTAGTTGGCTGTTGGAATTTACGCCTACAGTCGGAATACTTCAACTTTAGTTTTCTGTAAACGAGCTTGAATCCATGTCGCCTCACATTCGTGTTTAAATCTTCGAGCTGGCTTTAACCGGGCCGGTTCTTGTACATGTGATATACGTGGCGAGCGGTTAAATCCGCTTTTACCATGTTATGATAGCTAGCCCCTTCTAGCTAACGTGCTAACGGTACTGCTCTGCTGCAGAGGAGGTGATAATTAGCTAGCAAGCGAGCTAGGGAGGCTTGTCTGCTGGGTTGTTTCCACCAGTCTGGTACTTTGTTCCTATTAACGCGAGCTGAAAAGGTTAGCTGTGGGACAATGTGTTTGGTACCAAAGTAATGTAAGTATCACGATATAAGCAGTGCATATACCATGACATGTGGACCCTCTGGAGTGCAGCCTAATCCCGGCTAGCGGAGCACGGCGTTACCCCATCCTCCGGCTCGGGCTAGTCCTTGGAACAAAAACATCTTGGGAATGTTCCGTCATTACTTATTCACGTTCGGGTCTCACTTTAACCACGCACTTTAGACATGTCTCACCCAATGGCATGTACACTACACTGCATGGCATGTATTGCAAATTGTGCTTCCTCTTTTTGTCATCCTGCTGGACTATAATCCAGGACTGGGAGTCCAGTAACGTTAGTAGCTAGCAGACGGGCCACTGCGGCGTACAGACCCCCGCCGTGTGGGCACCACCATCTAGCAAAGTGTGGCTCATTCTACATACACTCAATGTTTACAATGTGCTGGTATAGCCTTACTGTGTTTATCTGTACTAATAACAGGCTGCACTTAGGTTGACATGTATCGTTGGAAATATGGCATAGATCTTTATTGACAATGTTATTGCGATCCCGACTGTTTCAGGGAGATCAGCATAACGGTGGATTCTATATGCAGAGGATTAACCATCTCGCCCCGTGGACCTACGGAATGATTTTCGCGTTAAAATGATGTGTTCGGTCCATCAAGAACTCCACCAACGCTACAGACACGGTTGCAACACATCTGGAATGATCAGACTGGTTAAACAAACCCCTGTGCTTGTGGTAGTGTTATTCAGTGTGCTTAAGGGAAATGTGTCCGTGAGGATTTAGAATGGCACACGTATAACATTATCATTAAAGTGAATTGGTGTAACACGAAGAACAAGCCAGGTAGACACAGGTAAACAAACGAGGACCTCAAGAAACATGGCTTCGGTTTGGAAGAGACTGCAGCGTGTGGGGAAGCATGCGTCCAAATTCCAGTTCGTGGCATCGTATCAGGAGCTCATGGTGGAATGCACTAAGAAATGGTGAGTTGGGAATACTTATTACACACTATAGTCGTGAAACCTTATTTTTCAACGAAAAACGCTGTCAAAACATAAACGCCTGGCTCGGTTTCTTGTGCTGGAATGCTGTGCTGGTCGCTGTCTCTTGTTCCGGCGGGTCATAATTTCACACACTGACACACCGTGGTGTGCGGGCATGTCTGCTTGTTGGGAGGGGCCGATGGGATGGTGAAATAGCTGCTGTTTTTTTCAGCAGCTTTATGGAATTTGTTCTTCAGTAATTTTAAGTTTCTAGAAATCTTGAGTTGCAGACTCATTACTAAAACGGATCCAACGTTCCACCTCTTTTAAATGGTTGTCTTTTATGTGTGTTTTTTCTGAATGCCTAATCACCAGGCTATGCACATTTTTACTATGATCATGATGTATTCAGCTTCAGCAATGTGGGCCTTTTGAAGACCACACCTGCAGTGGAGTAGATCAAAATGAGTTGCTTACATTTGTAAAAAAAATTAGTAAGTGGAATGTGGAATAAAGACTTTGCCCCGAGACGTGCCTTTTCAGGGGGTTGCCCGAGGCATGTTTAACACAGACCTACATGGCCTCAACCTGGGGCAGATATTGGGGAATGGAATGATAAAAATGTACAACACTTCCCTGAGCCAATGACTCGTTTGACCTAAGCTTATTGTACCTAGCATAAGCTTTTCTAGCAGTCGGACCTCCTCTCCGTTGTTGGTTTCCCAGGGTTATGGATAAAGACTGACCAAAACAGTTTTAAAGTCACTTATTAAATACTCATTGAAACTGACACTGGCCAGCCAGACATGTTATATAATGTAGGTTTATACCTGACGCAGAAAATGTGCTGGTTCCCTATTCAGTTAGGTATTTTGCGGACCCTATGTCATGGCACTGGAGCTTTTAATCTATATCGAGAGCAGGTTGAACAATTATCATTGGGTGGAAAGTTGATTGTGCCTTAACCTAGTATTTAATATGCCTTTTAGATCACCTTTCTTCTTTTCATTTTCATCTTTTTTCAGACGGTTCTCAATATGCTGTACAAAAAACTGAAACACATGAGACCAAGTAAAGGGACAGAAAGGACAACATGGTCATGTTGTCACAGTGAACATTTATATCTGTCCTATGACCTATTTATTTGCATCTCTTTATTGAACATCCATTCTACGGTGATGGTGTTGTCTATTTTCCGCTTGGCGAGTAAATCTTGGCAGAATATCCACCACGCTGGCCGGTAAATGTAATGAAATATCTGGCAATGATGGCGTGCGCCTCAACAGTGTCGCTTAACTAGTAGGGCACAAGGCGGTTGGGCGAAGGAAGGCCAGCAACAGACCGTCTCGAGTGCTCCTTCAGTTCATCATACTGGACATCAGCTGCTCGACAACACAGCTATCCACTGAACTCACTTTTCGCCAGTCTGCTGCTAGCTACCATAAATTACATAACTACTATGTGTAGGGAAGGGGATCAGGACCCGGTTCTCCAAACCCGGTTCTTCCAAATTTCTCAAAACCCGAAGATCCATAAGGTCCACGATGCGAGTTGCTATTGCTAACAGTCGGCCAAATGAGCATGCATTTTCTTGTCCGAGGCTTTCGTTGGCCCTCACTGCCGCACCCTACTTATGGGTTGTCTAGATTGTTAATGCGCATTAAATGACTTAGTTGATTGGCCAGAGATCCGAGTCCCAGGACACGCACGCAGCACTATCTCCTGCACGCCCTTAATGAAATGTACACAGAGAGGGCCGGTTATAGAGTGGGCCGGCAGAAATGTTGTGGATATTTAGTCGGCCCACCGGCCCAACGATATAATGGCCCGACGGGGTTTGTCCCGGTAAAGGGGCAGGAAAGGGAGAAATGCATTGGCAGCTTTCGCTAATGTTCAGGTGTATAAGTAGGCCTATGTTATAAGCTTTACATCATTTCCAGACAATCGTGATTCCTGGAACCTTAGTGTGGGACATGACAGGAATTACATATTTGAAAAAGGGGAATCATAACTATAGCTGCGTTTTGACCGCAGGATCTTTCCCTAGGACTAGGGACCATTAGAGGACCATACAGTCCACTTATTGTGTCCATAGTGGTAAACTACAATCTCCACGGATGCATTAAAGAATGCTCATCCACTCCGCAAACTGACATTTATTTGCTTCCCTATTTTACAATCAAATTCCATAATAATAACTATCTAAATACATAGGATATCTTCATGATAGTACGGAGCAGTTCTTTCCGTACTCCCTGGCTGTATGAGGTTCAGGGTTTAACCAGTCCATTTCACTTCCGCGATTCTTATTGAAAAATGCAGCATATTCGCTTCGTAACTGATGCAAATAGTTAACACGATTTTTAATGTGAAGTGGAGACTCACCGCATTGATATTTGGTTTCTCACCAGTTTCCAAGAAGTGCAGCCTTATGATCCAAGTGTCCCGCCGGGTGTTTTGTTTACTTTCCTCAGAAATGCAAGCGTCATGAGACCATCCTGATGTCATGCAAATTCTCTTTCTGTCTTCAGATCAGTCTGGCCTTCATCCCGTTCAAAGTTTTGAAATAAAAAAATGCTAAGACCAACCAGTGCTCAGGTGGGAGAGACCAACCAGTGCTTCAGTTCATGACAAATAAGGAGCGCCCCAGTCTGCCCAAGTAAAGAAATAATGGTTATGCCCAAGGAAGCAAACTAAGCTCATAACAGTTTTACCTGCAATAAAGTAAATATCTTTGTTAAAAGATTAGCAGAATTCACCACCTAAGGCTTTTTTCATAGAATTAGAATATTTACTTTACTTCTAACCGGATTCGGCAAGAGAAAAGAGAGCATGAGGGGCACACTGGAGTTTTTTGAAGTGTGTGTGTGTGTGTGTGTGTGTGTGTGTGTGTGTGTGTGTGTGTGTGTGTGTGTGTGTGTGTGTGTGTGTGTGTGTGTGTGTGTGTGTGTGTGTGTGTGTGTGTGTGTGTGTGTGTGTGTGTGTGCGTGCGCGCGCGCTGCAGGCTGCAGCTATGACAACCGGGATAATGTTTAATGTTTCCCAGAATGTATGTTTACTACTCAGTCAGAAGGATGCATCTGATAGTGCATGTATGATTGAAGTCGTGTTTGTAGGGCAAAGTTCTTTTTGGATGGTTAGCAGAGTGGACATTGACAGGGACATGAATAATGTTTATTTAACATTCGTCTGATGGCCGCCGGCAACAGTCCCAATGATGCTCTGTAAGAGCCTTACTCAATCCACCCTATCTGTCTCTGTTTGCTCTCTCCCTCAGTCTGTTTCTGCATTTAGAGCTGCACAATTAATGAAATTCAAACTGACATTGCAATGTAATAGAACTCCATTTACGAATCGCACACATTTTAATGTTACACAATCTAACCAATCAGAGGGTCAGAATCAGAAACGGCTGGCCAGGTGCAGTTAACGTGTAGAGAGCAGTAGATGAGCAAAACAACTTGCCACGCTACACTTTTATTTGTTGATGCTGACATAAAAAAAACCTGACAAAAACCCAACCACCAGGCTGTCAAGCAGACAGAATACGGCAACAATCACTGACCGAAATGATCCAGAGTATAACTTCATATGAACCAGATTCAAAACCACGAAAAAAACTCGGGAGAAAGCAGAGTTCATAGGGAAAGATATGATCAACACGTGACCATGGCTGGGTTTACTGCTTTGGTGAAGATGCTGGATTAACAGACTCAAGACGTTTTTTTTTTTGTTGGACTCGTTGGTATTTGCACTCGGACTGACAAAAACCTGACCGCCAGTGTGACAAGTAAACTGAATATCACCCTGCAGGGATCATTGACCGAAATGATCAAAACGGCACTGTGAAATGACCAAGGAGATATCGGAGTTCATAGGGAAAGATATGGTCAACAAGTTGACCAGGGCGGAGTTTATGGCTTTGGTAAAGACCCTGGATAAACGGTACAGCACTCCACCCCGCACATGTTTTGGTTAGGCTGTCCTACTAAGGCTAATGAAAACATGCAGTCAGAGATTTTTTCGCTACTACCGCTGACATGTGGGCAATTCAATAGTTAAATAAAGATGTTATACCAGTTCATGCATAATTTCATCTCAAGACATAAGCCTGGGCTACAGGAAAGAGCAGTTTATATGTTGACTGCTTCTAATGTTGTCTAGGTCATATTATAAAATGAATTATTGCTTGTGTTTAGTGGATAATACAGAAGATAAGGACCTTATTAAAAAAAGTAAAAGTGCTTAAATTTGGGTACTTGCCGATACCAAGTACGGATATGAGTACCTAGTACCACCGCGCGGTTCGACCGGCGGGTGCTTTTAGGCCCAGCACTCCCTGGCCAAGTAGTGAAGGTGCGGTTTGGCCCAGCTCAGTTACGGTTCGCGTTTCCACCGCCGACAGTACCCTTATGGTAGGGCGGGGTTTAAGCCGGATGGCGATAGCCGTGGCAGCTACATAAGCATCGTGACCTCATAGCAGCCCGATGCAGTGTAGCCTGCTAATAAATCCAAGGAAAAGAAGAACGCGACACAATCAACAAAGAGCAACAATGTACGACGTCTAAGAAGGACAGCAAACTTTTGCGAGACATTTTCTTCAATAAACGAAGCTTTCACCGTTGTCCATAAATGCCTTGCGGGTACTGTGTTTGTTATTATCCCACTTTCGCACAGAAGTGACGATTCTGTCGACCAATCAACTTACGGCGTGTGTAGCTCAAACTTGGCAGTGCACCTTTTCAGACGGCTTGGTACCCAAACGGAGGAGTACTGCGAGATGAGTACGGCTCATCATGGCTCAGTCCGGATCTCACCCACTTTTGGCGATGGAAACGCAAAACGTGCCACATCTTACCACACAGAACCATACTGCACCGCTTGGTAGAAACGCACCATAATAATACCATAATGGTTTAAAGAGCCAGGGACCCAAAACCGTGTTGATGTTTTTTGTCTTATATGATCGATGATGATGATTGATGTACTCAATTCAAAATCATTACACATGTTGTACTGTTCCTTAATATTACCATACATTACATACTGTGTGGAAATATGGGGAAACATACAAAACAGTTACAAACCCTATTTTTATTCTACAAAAGAGGGCAATCAGAATCATTAACAGAGCAGAATATCTTGACCCAACCAATACATTATTTATAAACTCAAACACACTTACATTTAGAGAGTTCAAAACAATGCAAATAATGTATAAAGTCAAAAACAGGATAGTTCCAGACTGTATCCAGAAGTTATTTCAGATTGGACAGAGCATGTATGAACTAAGGGGAATGTGCATGTTTACAAAGATAAAGATAAGAACAAATGTTAAACAAAGATATATATCGGTAAAAGGAGTAAACATGTGGAATGCCTTAGATGAAGAAATTAAAATGTGTAACACGGTACAAAGTACAAAAAAAAAATACTGCAAAAGAAGATATATAATCATAGAAATTGTAAATAAATAAAATAATACTAAATAAAAAATAAAATAAGAAAATGATAAGTTCCTGAGGGACTTACGAAATAAATAAATAATATATATATATAATGTAAAAAGGGTAGGTGCAATAAGCAAGCTCGTCAAACTACACCTTTTCGGTCAGTACTTTTAAGCATTGTCAATGTATAAATTAAGATGACAACTTGTTTTTTTGGTTTTATTTTTGTGTTTTTAACTTATGGCATGTATGCACTGTTGTGTGTATATATGTGATCAAAATAAATAAACTAAATCGAAAAATCGGAATCGTCTACATTCCATTTTATCACTGGTACTGGAAATCCTATGATATGCTATTCTCCCCAAAACCCTCTGTGAACGCTCCACTGCTGCGGAGGCAGGTGGCATTCTTTAGTGACGTCCGAGTGCCTGAGGTAGTCTGACCTCACGACCAAGGGGCACCGGCATCGTGGTTTGTGATGGGGAGCTCTGTCTGGGCAGCGTAACTGCAGTGTCCGAGAGAAAGTTCAGCTTAACTTATTGTAGATTGCTACAGTGTTTATGTGGATGGTGGAGCTGAGCTCCGTCTGAGCTACGAGAACATAAGCAGTATCGGCCCGAATCGGTATCGGTGCATCCCTATTGCCGACCATCTCTTTTGGATAAATCTTACAATGAAAACCGATATGCATCAAGGGATAAAGTGTGGAAATCAGTCACACAATATATCACTGTGGAGAATGGTTGAAATGGTTTGAAAACTAGCAGTGTGTTCTGAAAAGTGAAATCCCAGAGGTCTCTGAGTTGAGGATGTATGTACATATGTGGGATGTTAAGTTCAAGTCATCAACTGCATCTCAAGCAGTCTTTTTTGGCAAATGATGACACTCATCCACAGCATATTGTATATGGTTTTCATGCTGTAGATCTTCCTGTTTAGGGTGTTTTTTCCCTGAACGCCTAGGTAGCAGGCTAACACTGCTATCACGCAACTCCTGTCGAGACAAGTTCATACTGATAAGAATGACCATGTGACCGTGTGGCTGTGACATTTCAAATAGATGCATTTAATAAACTTCATCCTGCATTCAATACTTGTAGATCTCATTAGCCTGTTGTGTTCATTACAATCTTGGTTGTATAGAATAACCCAGTGGTGAATCCAACCAAAGGAAGAACACCATGGTGAATTTATGATTTCTCTTTGACAGGCAGCCAGATAAACTGGTGGTTGTGTGGACACGGCGGAGTCGAAGAAAATCATCCAAGGTTTGTGACTCACTTCCAAACGCATTACACTGAAATCTGATATAACTAGATGCATGTGGGATTCACCTCCATTACACCATATTTAGTCTTGCAAATCATAGTTTCGATTCTGAAGTCTACGGCAGACAACCTCAAATGGGGACGTTTTACTTTCTCAGATTCATAATTTGTTTAGACCAATCACATTGCTGGAGGCGGGGTTCTGTAAGTGCCTAATTGGGGAACATGGACTCGGCCAGAACTAATAAATTGTAGAGATGAGTTTGTAAAAGTTTCTTATCAACAATGGGTGGACAACTACGTAGGCAACTATAAAAATATGCTTATTAAAATCCCCTGCTGAAGCTTCTTCCACTCTGCAAATGAGTTTTTGTTTAATATGTCACAGGGCCTATCTCTGCCACTAGCAGATCTTGTATCTGGCACGGCCTCTGTGCCGCCCCCCCCCGCTCTCCCCAGAGGCATGCTGGATCACAGATTACACAATCTCAAATGCAATCTCAGCATCAAATTAGGCTTCACTGTCATTTACTGTAAACGTGTAAGTGTACATCATTGTTCATCTCAAATATATGACTTTAAATCCAAAGTCTAAATCTTAAGTCTGATGGGAAGACCTCTGAAGTGTGTGGAAACGGTCACTTCCTTTCTACCTTTCCATGGTCTTCTGGCCAATCATGTTATTTGGGGGCAGGATATTGGCTAGACC
Source organism: Micromesistius poutassou (assembly GCF_964030765.1). Lineage (NCBI taxonomy): Eukaryota > Metazoa > Chordata > Actinopteri > Gadiformes > Gadidae > Micromesistius > Micromesistius poutassou. The sequence goes on from NC_140277.1 coordinate 13,375,631, forward strand.
GGGATCCAAGCGTCCATCTGAATTCACATACACAACTGCAAGTGTATTTGGTTCCTTTCTTCTGATGCTGACTGATCTTCTGATGTTGTATCCTTTCAGTCCCACAGTTGGCAGCCGGGCATCAAGAACCCCTACAGAGGAGTGGTCGTGTGGCCCGTACCAGAAAACATTGAAATCACTGTTACTCTGTTTAAGGTAGGGGTCTTTGTTTTTTTTAAATTAACTCTCACTCTAAATTATGGAGAGCATGAAGATCTATCTGTTGAATATCCAAAATCCATAAAATAACAAAAACGTTCAAAGTACATAACTGCTAATGAAATGTGGGATTATTTTAAAGGTGCCCTGACATGCCACCAGGTGTGGTGTGATTAGCCGTTACAAGCCGTTTTGGAAATCAGCCACTTAAGACATCGCAGGTGTGCGTGTCCACCTAGATGTGTGACGGATAGATGAGCAACGTTTGGGTCGGCTGGGTAGGTTGATAGACTGATCTATCCAGCACCAATCTAGGTGGACCCGCCCACTTTCTGCCCGTTATGATGTCATAAGGGGCAGATTTCCAAAATGGCTTGTAACGGCTAATCACACCACACCTGGTGGCATGTCATGGGACCTTTAACACACCGCAACAGTTGCGTTAGTGTTATGCTGCTTTAAATCTCTGTTTGATATTGGGACCTCCTGGCTGGTGGTCATTATTGTAAAACTTGTAGAACGCGGGGGAACTCGATTAAACGTGTACCAACCTATTCTAGACTCAACAACAATATGCAAAGCCAAGGCTTTATTTTTATAAAGGTGTGTAGATGAAAGATTTGGAGAAACGACTACAAAACGATTTTCAATTCTGATGTTTTTGTAAGCATAGGAATAACATGGTGGACTAGAGGGGTTCTCCACCTGTAACATGGGCGTGGATCCTGCTGCCGAACTGACAAAGTTGTTAGCTAGGCTTAATAGTACACTTCTCCATGACCGAGGCTTTGTTGGACAGATTAACAAACAAACTGGATCAATCGAAAGGTTTTTGTTTTATTTATCTGTAGGGATCCTTTAAACCATGTTGTCAGGCACTTCTAACAACAATCTGAGCGGTGAGTCGATGGCAAATCCGGCACTTTTAGAGGACGGGAAACTACGGGGGGCAGTGGCCCCTAGGAGTAATATCGCAGCAGCATACAAGCTGCAATGGCTGAAGCGACTCCTGCTGGACCTATTTAAGGAAAACATGTCTACATTAGTCAGGCCCAAAATGAGAAGGAAGATAGGGTCATGTGTGGATGTGCCAGAATCAGATGTTTTTCACCTTGTGGTTAGATATCTCAGGTAGCCACGCGAGCGGGTCTGGGTCACATTGGGATTGGATTGAGGGATAGACTCGACCCGCCGTGAACCCATCAGATACTAACTACGTATTAAAATCAAGGTCTATCTCAGATCTATTCTATTACAATTGTAATAAATGTACCGCAACTGCATGTTACAATGTAATGCATGACCAGTCTTAAAGTTTTATTTCATATTTGAAATTCATTATAGCCTATGACATTTATAGTCTCAAGGTCAGATTTATGGGAATATAAAATGTACTTTAACTAGTCACATCTGCTCAGCTGTCCTGAATCAAAGATGTTGCCCTAGGCTCTGAAAAGTACACCTCTGCTACAAATACACAAGATTTTAAGCAAGAAGGTTGAAGATTTGACTACTTTTGTAATCCACAGGATTTTACCAGGGAATATTTAAATGGCTGGAGGGAACAATAGATCACCTATCTAGCCACCGAGTTTGCATTCAAGTGTCAGCTGAAGACACACCATCTGTGAAGTGTACTCAAGGCCTGAGCCACAATGTGCTACACAAAGACATGCTCATATGTATTGAATAACTTGAGGAATGTCTGAAGAGCTAACTCTATTTCATCAGAATATCAATGTCTTCAGCAACATAGTACAACATAACTTAAATAAAAAAAGCTGCATGACTTTTTGTGTCATTGCCACTGGTCACGTTACACTTTAATTAAGAAATTCATCACTTGTTGCCAAAAAACACATTCATCATGCAACAAGGAAAGGTTTCCCTGCTAATCGCTGTGACACCATCTTATAGGAAGGTTGAGTGTTTTTTGTTATGGATAATTATTATATTCCTAGTAGTACTTGAACTTTTGTTATACAGTATGTAATATTTCAAATGCTATGTTTAATTTCCAAAGGGACAGCACACTATTACTTATTATCTTGTGCAAGCGGTTGACTTGTTGTGGTCTGCTTGTGTTTTTCGGTCCTATTGGTTCCAGCTCAGCGATTAATTAATTAATGTCTGATTACTAAATCGAGTGTGCGCTCCCAAATAATGTCGATGGTATTTTCAGCTCTGATCCCCTTCTTCAGTGTTTCAGTACAGTGCACTCATAGTGCTGGTTACTCACACCCTTCCTCTCCTTCCTTCCCTGTTTAAAGATATTTTTATAAAGACCCACGACAGAAGGATACCTTGAATTAATTTAGCCAATAGACAGCTGCTAGTTTCCAGCCCTGCATCCTGACCCACAGGAAGTCCTAAAACGTGTAGGACTAGGCAGAAGTCAAAGCCACGCCTCTACCTAGCCTACTCTATGACTCTATGGCTCTTCTGTTATTCGCATTGCTACAATCAGGAATAATCTATTCTACTCATCTATATATTTCCCTGATGGGGAATATATCCTTTTTATCTATGGGTCCTTGTGTTAGGGTTTTGAGAATATAGATGTTCTGGAATATTAGTAAATCATAACAGGATGGATAAAGAGAGGGGTTGATAAATAAATGGCATCCAGGTTGATCTGCCCTCTGACTCTTGACGCCATACCTACGGTCCTACCCCACCCTCTGCATTCAGCTAATGAGCAACTCATTTTTTGCATAATTCCTCAATGGGGAAACAAGCTGCCAACCTCCACTGTTCTGTAGAGTCCCTTTCAACCTTCAGCAAAGGCCAATGACTCCTAACTGTATTCCCTCTGATTTTTATAGGACCCACATGCTGAGGAGTTTGAAGACAAAGAATGGACTTTTGTCATAGAAAATGTAAGTATGGCATCATTGGCTTTTAAATATTATTATGCTGCCTAGTAAACTGACACATTTGTCTGCATAGTCATCACAAAATTTTTGGGATAAATGTACAGCTGGCTCCCCCTGCAGGCATGTTGAGGTGCTGCATGTGTTCAGCTGGGCCGTTTGCCACTCCCAAGGCACACTGCTTCATGTTCTGATTTAAAAAGCCTTGTCTAGTGGGTGTTATCATTGTTGGAATAAGGCAAAGCATCTGTTTACCCAACCAACAGAAGTTGTTTTAACAAGTTGCAATGGAGTGAGCTGAGTAACACCTTGAATCAAACAACACTACACTGGCTTGGGGAAAATGGATTGGTTGTTTTCTTAGCATTTTTTTTCCAATGCAATTTTAGGGGTGCATGTGAATACTACATTTTCTGCAGTATATTTACACACACACACACACACACACACACACACACACACACACACACACACACACACACACACACACACACACACACACACACACACACACACAGGGATAGGTCCTTTATTCTCCTGGATGTAGGCTGGCCTTCCTACAGCATGTTTATGCCTGCAGTTCAATCAAGCTGTTTAGAACATTTTACAATGGGATCAAGGTCAGAATCATGGATTATGAATATCACAAATGTAATTGGGTTCACTAAAATTGTATATATGTTTATTATATTTGGGCAAGTGACTTGCATTGAATTTCAAGGCAAATACATGCAAATAAGAGCATTTAGGGGTGAGGCATTTTGCTGAATGATGCCTACATTTAGGCTGCAGACATGATTATGATAATCCTACTACTAATAATAATACATTGCATTGTTGTACTGCTTTTCAAGACACCCTTCTGGGGTTTTCCCAGCAGTCATAATGCTCAGCCTACACTAGTCCTGTCATTTTATGAAAAAAGGTCAAACTAATTGCAAAAGAAGCAAACTCAACTGATTTTGTATCCTCAATATGTCCTGAGTATGGAGAAAAAAGCCCAGAAGAATCCCATTAGGGGAAAGTTTTGATAAAGACCCAATTATAGCCTATTCATACACCTATTCATTATTTTTCACTGTGAATAGGGTAAAATTTTTACACTTTAGATATCACCATAAAAATTACTGAATTGATTTATTACATCAAGACAAACAAAATATGTATTAGTTTTTTTTAATTGTTTGTTACCATGGGCAAACGGTGCATAATAGGTTGTAAACTTTAAGTTTAAGTTTAGTCTAACTTCGTTAGAACAGCATTCTGAACAAGCTGTAGTTGCCTTCGAGTTTTTTTTGGGAGACCTGTAAGGAGACCATTGCAGTTATCAAGCTTACTAGTGATAAAGGCATGTAAAAGTTTTTGTAAGTCTTCGGTGGACATGAGCCCACTAAGTCTTGCTACGTTTTTAAGGTGATAATATGTAGATTTTGTAACTGATTTGATGTGACTGTCGAAATGTATTATCTTGGTTATTATTAGCTCTTATTATTATCTCTAATTATCTCAGTTTTGTCCTCATTTATTGAAGGAAATGTCAGCACGTCCAGTCTTTGACTTGCTCAATGCACTGGCACAACAGATCTATGGGCTGATAGTCATTTGTAATAAGATTATGCACCGTATGCCCATGTTAACAAACAATTTCCAAAAACTTGTAATACATTTTTTGTTTGTCTTGATGTAAGTAATCAGTCATTTTCATTGTGATATCTAAATGTTTAATTTCTTACCCTATTCACGTGAGAAAAAGAATGAATAGGCTATATCTGGGTGTGTTTTGAAACTTTCCCCTAATGGGATTCTTCTGTGCTTTTTTTCCCTTACTCAGGACATATTGAGGATACAAAATCAGTTGAGTTTGCTTCTGTTGCAATTTGTTCTAGGTTGACCCCCATTTTGGCTTAAAATGACTAGAGCTCTTGCAGTGGAGAGGTGACAAATGATTAAATCCAACTGAGGGATGGAACCCAGTAACCTTTAGAGGTTACTGGGTCTAACAGCCAAGCCCGTACACTCCTGGCCCCACCTACACACTCAGGTCCTCCCTGGAATGTATTTCAGTTGCTTGTGTGAGAAGCACTGCCCTCTCAGCATGTTGGGTTTGGACTGCTTAGCACAGTTTTCATCACTCAAGCCAGTCATATCAAGCACAAATATAAAACCTATTCAAGAAAATCAAGTTGAAACTTCAGCATTTTTTGTATTTTGTTTCTTAAGGACATTAAATGTTTTTCTCCAGGCATTTAAAATGGTGCTTAAAGCCAAAATAGAATCAACTTTTGGGCAGACTCTGAGCAGCAGCACTCATCAATGGCACATTTAGCCCGGGCAGCCAACCAAATCAAGCAGATGGAGGGCTTTCGTGCCTGATCGATTTGCTTGTTGCTAATCCTAGAGTTTCAGTCACTCAATCAATAACACAAAAGTCATTAGCATGTGAATCTGGTTTTGTATTCTATCAAGAACTAACACACCTCTCAGGAACAGAGCAATAGTAAAGGCTCGACATCTGCAGGAATCAAATGTTAAGCTGGTATGGCCATAACCTTTGATAGCTGCTGCTGCCAACGTGCCCCAGCACAGGCGCAGACACCAATTCCTGGTGATATATCCATAAAGGACAAACACAATAACCCATTCATGTGTATTGTAAGCAGAGACGGGATGTAGTGGTGTAAAACATGAATAAATCGATGAGCAAAGGCAAGCTAGGAGTTGTGGTTCAGATCTAACCATACTTTTATTGGATGATGTTAAAAGTGCATTTGAATGGTAAATGATTGTTTCTCAGAAATCAATCCATCTCAAACTAGCTTTTTGTGCACAAAATGATGAATTTTGAGTATTGCTTAAACGATACCTTTTGTGTGTGCATGCAAATAGTTAACCCCACACATATATAGATTTTCACTTGCATGACTCCATTCATAATGAGATCCTTTTATATATGTCTGAAGTCTAATTAAGATGCATCAAGGGCACTGATTTATTTTATTTAAGCCGATAACCATCACCCATTTCTTTGTAATGTTTGATCATCTGATTCTGATCACCGATTTCTTCTTACAGTGAAATTTAATTGTTGTTTCAGAAATTCCTTAATAACTAGGTCTATAAACCTAGTATTACCCCATGTACCCTATAAAAAACCTATTACTCTATTATTGAAGCTTATCCAGACCATTTGATAATAATATATTGGCATCCTAGGAACAAAACGTTACATAACTAGAACATGAATAGATCAATAAACTTTTTGAATGACAAACTTGATCTGGCAATGAACATGGCACGGGGATTGCAAATATTTTTGCCTCTTCAATCTTTTTGCCTCCTGAAATGTAGCCCTATTACCACGTTGCACATAGGCTAGAACAGCTGCTGGCCTGGTGTTATTATTTGAAGTTGTCGATCAAGTCGACGATAGCCTTGTTACATTATTAATAGGAATATTATATATATTATTATGTAAACCCATTAAAACAATGATTAGAAATTTGTTAAATTGTTACAGCCTACCTTTATTGAGCGTCAGGGCCACTTAAAGAGGAACTATATTAAATGCAGGACAAATATTAATTGTTGCAGTGACTGAGCATAATGACGGCGCTTCTGGTCGAGATCGGTGCAATACTAGTTCTCAGCATTACAGCCTCATTTTCAACTTAACTGGTGCGAGTACTGGATGACTCAATCATCCCTTTGGATGTTCTGGCAAGGCTATGAGTCAAGCTTATGTCTATATCCCCCCATCAGGGCGTCTGAGGAGAGACAAACTCAAAAACACATGTAGGGCAACAAAATAAAGGGGTCTGATTTTAGGGTTTGCCAGGAGTGACGGTGGGGCCTCATGGTCATGTCGCAAACTTGAAATGTAACAGAAAAAGTGGCGAAATGATACCATAACTATTATATCCATAGAGTGTTATCATACTCGGCCTCTCCCTTTGGGTCTTTGACAGACATTCTTCAAGGGTCAACTGCTTAAGGCCGGTCCGAGCATGGGAGAGAGAAAATACAACAGGGGAAGTATAAGGCATGTGTGCAAAAGGGGCTAGTTCTGTGTCTCTACATACCTGACTAATCACTGTGAGATCAAAGCCGAGCTGAGCTCCTGACAGCTGGAATGGAGAGAGGGAGGAAAAGAGGGGAGGAGAGGAAGAGGCAACTCTACACCTCCACAATCTGAGAATGAGAGGGATGGGGGTGAGCTATGAGAGCTGGCCGGACAAAGAGGGGCTAAGGCGAGGGGTGGAGAGATGTGAAAGGGAAAGCAGTGCTGTCTGTCTATCTGTCCGTCAGTTATATGTTCTTGAGGAATGAGGCACATGGATGTAGTTGCTTTTTTTCTTTGCCAATTCTCCTGACACAGCCACAGACATACCAAATAAGACAGTCATCCTGCTCAGGAGCTGACCACACCTTTATTTTGCTTTCAGATTTTGTTTGCTTGAATTCACAAATGCAATGATTGTGCACACAAACTCCCCTTGATAGTTACAATGTTGAACAAACATCTGCTTACAAGTATGTTGTTATTGGATTTAAGAGTAGGTGAAGAAATGTAATTATAATAAACATATAATGGATGTTATGATTTATGAAGATAATTCGTGTCAGTTTAAAGTCAAGCCATTGAGAATCATCAGCAATGTGTATAGAGCATCAAAACTGACCATCCATTTTTTTTGCCACAAGTTTGTCAATAAAATGTCCAGAATCTGCCTTGCTCCACTTTTAGCAACTTAACTCCGTAAAACAATCACTTCTGTAAAACATTTCCCGTGTATGGGGCACTGCTGCTGAATGCTCACTAGAGGGCAGCCTAGACTGTGTGTGTGTGTGTGTGTGTGTGTGTGTGTGTGTGTGTGTGTGTGTGTGTGTGTGTGTGTGTGTGTGTGTGTGTGTGTGTGTGTGTGTGTGTGTGTGTGTGTGTGTGTGTGTGTGTGTGTGTGTGTGTGTGTGTGTGTGTGTGTGTGTCATCTGTGACACAGCCTCAGTGCTGCCCCCCCGCCCCTCCCCCCCTCCCTCTCAGGTATGTGAGCTAATATAGGAAGAGGCTGGGGATGAATGAAAGCCTGAATGAGGTGGTGCCCCCACCTAAGGAGGAGGTGGAGGAGAGGTGAGTCCTCCTGACCTCTCATCAGACGGAACAGGAGAAACCTAAAGGAGACGCCATTGTGCCTGCGCCATGCGGGAGCAGGATGATGAAATTCCAGATCTGCGGCGGCACTCGCTGTGTCCCCGGCTCCTTAATCTGGAGGCCCGGCCCGCCACTAATCCCTTGCCGCTGAATTACCGGGCCCCGGACAGATTGTATTTTGTCATTGAAAACGATGGTGTCAAACACTGCCTCTGTCTCCGCTATTTGTTCCTGTGGCAGGGCGAATCGCATAATCACAAAGACTAAAGAGAGAAGCGGAGAAAGGGAGAGATAGAGGAAGGGAAGAAATGGCCACGCTGTAGTATCTCTAAATTGCATGCTAGCCCTGCCTTTCACCCCCATTCAAATGGGTGCTGATTATCAAAACGGTGTGCAAATTGAGGGGTCAAAAGATGGGATGGTTATATTTGACGTGTGTGTGTGTGTGTGTGTGTGTGTGTGTGTGTGTGTGTGTGTGTGTGTGTGTGTGTGTGTGTGTGTGTGTGTGTGTGTGTGTGTGTGTGTGTGTGTGTGTGTGTGTGTGTGTGTGTGTGTGATGGCTGGGGGGCAGGCTGTAATAAAGATATATTTTCTATATCTATTCCACTGTTTGAGGTAAGGACACACACGTGGCCGTATGGCTATTAATCTGTTCTAAAGGAGCTGAATGCACAGCAATATGTACAGTTGAGAGGTTTCTTCATTATGTTTGGGGTTCCTTTAAATTGTGGACACCTTCCAACTCTATTAAGGCCATCTACCACACACGTGTGCCTAGAACCACACACAGATAATCTCTTATTATTTTATAACTACCGGTAGTTCCCCTGCTGGAACACATTACGTAGGCCAGTGACCTGTGAGCTCTAAATAGCCACCTCAGTGAAAAATACATTTATTACAGCCCTGGCTATTCATGCAAAGGTGACAAAAGCTGGTATGAAGTATGAAATCCCGAAAGTTCAGCCTGCACAGGGGCTGGCAAATCAGGATTATTTGAGCTTGTGTTCATGGGTGTGTACACCTTGGCCTCTGCTTATATAAACCACAGTTTGAGGGAGCTAATTTACTTCATGTTAAAGTACACTTTGTGTGTATTTGTGTCTGTTAAACAGACTCAGTTGAAACACTTTGGCTGAACATGTCAGGATCATTTGATGACTGACAGTTTTGATGTGAGTCTAGATGTTTTTCTACATTCTACATTAAAGTGTGGATGGGTGGGTGGGTGGGGGGGCGGGCTAACAACGGGATAACGCATGCATTCCAAATTAATTGAATCTAATGAATTGCCCAGAGAGGCAACAGATGCTGGTGATTCCCCCCGCCACATGCTTGGAACCCCCCCCCCCACACACACACACACACACACGCAGACACACACTATATATCTGAGAGGGTGCACAAGCAGTGAGAACAGGAGAAGCCTGGAGTTGTAGGACGCCCCTGTTGTGCTGGCCTTATGGAACAGCCTCCAGGCCATCACCGATATTTAAAACACACTCCATCTCAACGTGGATGTTTTCAATTAAGCTAATGCGAGTTTATTAGGGATATACCGTTTATATCAACCGGTTTATTGTGTCAATTGATGATGCAAGCAGGGCGTCCCCTCTTTCACCTTCATCTCCACTTGTTCCTGTGCGTGGAGATTCACATTTCTGTATTAAACACCCTTGCATGAAGTTCCCCTGATATATTAGTATTGCGTTAGTGTGCGGCTGGGTGTTGTTGTGCTGGAGGCGCTCTGACCTTGTCTTTGATCTGTTCCGTACCAGATCCCCTCGAGCCCATAGGTCTTCTTTTCCCACAAGACCCTGACAGATGTTGCTGCGCGTGCGGCAGCAGACACAGTATGGAGGATCCCAAACGGCACCAAAACACTGCGTTTCTTTTCCTTCTGTCTTCACACAGTGCGACGCTTGACCCCAAAATAAACATCAAAACACAGAGTCACCTGGGCTTTATCCTAATCCCTGCTTGTGTGGCCTCATCACTGAACCTCAAGCTGAGAGGGTCTGTGTGTTGGTGTGTGTGTGTGTGTGTGTGTGGGGGGGGGGGGGGCGGAATTGTATCTCAGAAGAAGGCCTGTGTCTGTGTGTACTTCCGTGTTGAACTGTACTATTGTTTGGGCGGACGTTTGGTTCGTGTCTGTGTGAGGCTGTGTTTAGATGTACACACAGATAGACATATTTTCGACATGCATGAGTGGTCTAGGATTAAGGTTTAGGATGTGACTTGTTGTAGGTGTAATCACTGTGTGGTGCATGGTACGTTGGCTTAGTCTGGCTTGTTTGTCCAGACATGCTCAGTACAACCAGGGATGGGTCAAGATCTCTTCCACACATTCATTCATTTATTGAAAGTTTTTTTTAAAGAACATATATATATATATATAGTATTTAGCAGACGCTTTTATCCAAAGTGATTTACAATAAGTACATTTGTCTGAAGAAGTTGAAACAATATATCACATCATTAATATAGCACTCCAGAGTGACTGCAGCCCCATGTTATGCTGATATAAGCCATATAGAATAGTGTTAGGAGCATCTTCCATTTTTTTGGTTGCACATACCCCACAATCTAGCCTTGCACTGTCTTGTAAGTATAGTCTTTTCTACTAATGGCTTCAGAATGGTGTAGATTTTCATAATTGCAAAAACAAGGAATATTTAAAGTCTGCAATATCCACACAGGCAGCAATAGCAGGTAGCTGCAGGGAAAATATAAACATAAAGGCTAATGAGCACAGAGGGAAAAGTCAAAGGACAATAGTCTCCAACAATGTGCTGGCACACTGTCCGTAGGAATGTCATTAGGGGTGCACGATTCACGCGATTGGCAGCAGTAGTTCCACAGTCAACCCCTCACAGACCCAACTGGCGGCAGATTGCCATACTGTGTGTTTCTAGCAGTGTTAGTGTTTCCATATCAACCGGCTTCTTTACCCCTGCCCCGACCTTCACCCCCGAATCGTCCTGCGCGCCACACCCTATACCCGACCCGTCAGTGTCAAGGAAAGGTTGGCGATGGAAAAGGCATGGGTGTGAGCGGCTCGCTCATTGGCCAACAAGGGATCAGTTGCTATCTCAATCGCTCAGGTACTTATTTTTCCTGGCGGCGTCTTAAGATGGCTGCCCGCGATGGAGACAATACCAGCCTACCAAATCCTCCTGTTTACACACAAGCCTGACTGTGTGTGTGTGTGTGTGTGTGTGTGTGAGAGAGAGAGAGAGAGAGACTGTGGTTTCTAGTTAAAGCCTACTTAGGTGCACCTAACTGTTGTGACATCATCTTGACACAGACACCACATGGTGTGTGTGTGTGTGCGTGCGTGCTCAGTGATGTTCTCCAGATCAACGGTGACACACTGCTATGCACAGAGGTGATTGTTCTGCTCAGTGACGCTGAATAGGGGTCTGGTGTCCTGCTCCAATGCCAATACTAAGCCACTCTGTCTCTCTCTGTCTCTCTATTTCTCTGTCTGTCTGTGTCTGTGGGGTGTATTTATTTTATTCGTATTTTTCTCTCCTCGTCGATACCGTAAAGTTAAATTCAGAGTAAATAAAGAATGTATGAAAAAATACATGTACTTCCCCTATCTATTTCTCTGACTGTCAAGCCACAAAAACACATTTTAAAAGCTCTAGTGCTATGAACGCTCATATTCCCATCGATGTACATGTCATAACACAAAGGCGTTGAACACACATGGCCCTTGGCACTGGCATTACCCCCAGACAGGTTTAACTTAAGTCCAGAGTTTAACTTAAGTCCGTCAGCTTGATCCTTGGCTTTGTGGAGCAACAGAGGACGTCAATGCACATCAACTTGGCCCCTTTAGCTCTTTTGTCTGCTGTCGTATTCTATTTCTTGTAGAACTTGGTGTTGAACGGCAGGAATACATCGTCTCTGTGAGCTTTGCTCTGAAACTAGTGATGCGGAGGACAATGTCATTCTGCCACCGCGTCTAATGATAAGGGCATTGCAGTATACAGTGAATGTATCAATGCAACATATACTATACTGTACTGTAGTATTATATATTACATTCTACAGTTTTAACAGTAGTGATACTACATGAACAGCCGACACTTGATGTGATTGACAGCTTGTGTGTGTGTGTGTGTGTGTGTGTGTGTGTGTGTTCGTCTGTTTGGAAAGAAAATCATAAAAAATTTAATTCAAAGTCCTTTTGTTGTTATTGACAAAGCATTTGAAAGAACACACACACACTCCTTATCCAATCCGTAAGCCAATTCCCTTTTGGTGGAAGGTCTTCATTGTTTCTCTTATACTAATCTCTCTCTCACTGTCTCCCCCCTCTCTCTTGCTCTCTCTCTGTGTCTGTTCTCAAATCCATATGAGATTCCCTTTTAGTTGGCCACAATCAGAGTTACTGAGGCAAAGCATCAGCCTGCTAATGCTCTTTGTTTCCACAAATGTGTCACTGAGTGTGGGGCAAGAGCACACCTTTGTCATGGAGCGGCCCTAGAGAGAGAGTGGGAGAGACTCTCACTAGGGCTGATTGTTTCTTGTCATGGGCCATCTTTACACCCCTCCTCCCTCTGTCCTGGTCTCTCGTCGCCCTCGTCACCTCTCCTCTTAAACAAATCAGCTTTGCTCTGGATTAAAGCCCTATCATGGCCCGTCAGATATCTGTCCAACAATAACACTCAGACAACAGAGACTTTGGACTGAACCTGGGAGCAGAGGTAGACCTCTCTGTAACCCGGGAGCAGAGGTAGACCTCTCTGTAACCCGGGAGCAGAGGTAGACCTCTCTGTAACCCGGAGCAGAGGTAGACCTCTCTGTAACCCGGGAGCAGAGGTAGACCTGTCTGTAGACCTCTCTGTAGACCTCTCTCTCTCTGGCTGCCTTTTTGGTCTCCCTGGAAACAATCTTCTGGAGAAAAACAAAATAAATACAGAATGTTGAATGGTCTTAAAAATAAAAGATATGATCTATGGTCTAGCTGCTAAACTTTGACAAGTTACTCAATCAAAGTCTGATTTAGATTTGTTGAATGCATATAAATAACCAATTATTTGGCAGCACATAGCACACAGGCTGGATTATGCCTTGCAATAATTTCACCCATTAAGCATGCTGTTGTTCTTCAACATAAACACAGGTTTTGTCTGCAGTTGCACCCCATGGGATTATCTAGTGCATTAATGGGCTGCACACTGGACACGCCATTCGTGGACAGTGAGTTTTTAAAAATCTCCCCCAAAAATATGTTTTCAATGAGCGCACTCACACAAGCGCTGTCCGGCGGCACAGAGCTGTGTAAACATCAATAACGGTCCAAGGGTGTGCATTATGTTTCAATAATGAGACACCTCTGACTTTAACAGTTACAAATCAATGGCTACAAATTAAACAACAATGGTCAGAAATAGTACTATCGACCCAGGTTTCCTTGATTCCTTGAAAAATGATATGCTTGACACATTCAACTTTTTAGTAACATTTATTAAAGTTGATTTAAAACCAACAACATCATTGATGGAGGTAACTTATATATTATCATTGTTGGTGATTGTTGGTGGTAATCAATGGTTTAATGGTGGTATATTTTTATTTTTTTGTTATGATGTACAATAATGTATTTCGGTGAGATCGAGTATGCGTGTTTGTCTAAAGCTACGACACTACATAAAAAGAACTAAATTGTCGATTTTTTATCTGGACAATTGTAATGCATCTCAGCACAATGTAATAGAAGGGTATCTTAGGATGGCTGTACAGACAATAGTGCAGGATTACACAATGCTTTTAATATGTGTCATTGCGTATGCAGATGTGAGAGACGTCTATATGCACACAACTGTTTGTGTGCAGACTTATGCCAGATTGAAAGTCTAAGTGTGTGTGTGTGTGTGTGTGTGTGTGTGTGTTTGTGTGAATCATCAACAGTGATATAATCATAGGTAGGATGTAAAGAAAAAAGCTGATTTACCAGTTATGTGTGGGACCGAACCTACGGAGCTATAGCTCCATTGTGTGTGAGGATTCAGAGAGAGACGTTAACACGATGGATGTCTCCATTTCCAATAACTGTGACCTTGAGGAAAGTGTAAAAGCACAGTGAAGTCTGCCCATACAATCTGCTGACTGCAGACCTTTAACATACAGCCAGCTGATGCAGTCCACATTCTTGCCAGCCGTGTGTGTGTGTGTGTGTGTGTGTGTGTGTGTGTGTGTGTGTGTGTGTGTGTGTGTGTGTGTGTGTGTGTGTGTGTGTGTGTGTGTGTGTGTGTGTGTGTGTGTGTGTGGTGCATGGGAGGCATTTAGCTGGGGGTTAACTCCTGGTTGTAAATTGAGTTTGTTATATTTCTCTCTGACTGCAGTATATAAATGGAAGGAGCCCCATGTCTTAAGACTTGGACTGTTTTTGTTCCCCCTCAGCTTTCTCATAACCTGATTAAGAGCTGCTCTGTGCAGAGTCAGGTCAATCAAACCTATATGGCAATATACCTTAATATTTGTAATACTTATGTTGAGAGACTGAATATTTGCTTGGACAGCACATTATCTAGAATTATTACAAATTTATATTGCGTTTACAATTATATCATTATTTTGGTGACTCATTAACAATTATTACCCCAAATACAATGATTGTTATGTTGTGGATTTACCTTCCGACATTTAAAATGTATTCTATTGAACAGCACTCTGATCAATGGAAACATATTGATTACATTTTTTCCAATTAGAAACAAATTGACTGGTGACCTGTGTGTGTTAAATCACCATTAGTGGATTGGCATATGTGTGTGCGTGTGTGTGTGTGTGTGTGTCTGCGGGGGGAGGGATGTGGGGGCTGCAGTCTATACAAAGAAGAGTCAGGTTTCTTGTTTCATTCAGCCTAATTAATCCATCCTATACACGATCAAATGGATGGCCCCGCCTCTCTTGGCCTGTCCCATTGGCATTTTAGGGCAGGGGGATCTCCCCCCTGGTGCTGACCCCTAACCCCCCACTGGGAGAGCAGCTGGGAATCAATTTTGGGCCAGCTGGCATCAGCAGTGAGGGGTAGGGCAGGTACCCTATAAAAAAAACCTAGAAACACACACACACACACACACAGACAAACACACACACACACACACACACACACACACACACACACACACACGTCATCCTATACACACACGTCATCCTATACACACACACACACACACACACACACACACGTCATCCTATACACACACACACACACACACACACACACATACACACACAAACACACACACACACACACACACACACACACACACACACACACACATCGTCTTATACACACACACACTCACACACCCAACACCCACAGGTCATCATCTACCCACACACATAGACACCAACATGTGGACATATTGCTTTGTCTGGTATATGGCTTTGACTTTCCCACCGTCAGCTCATAGCTGTGGTGGAACCCGTGACCATTAGATGCATCTGTAACTATCTCACAGTAACTATTTTGTCCCAATGTTAGCGATAGTTCTGTTTTATTGCATGCAGTGCAAACTGCATGTATACAAATGACAAAGCTTCATGCAGTTCTCTAGAAAGGGCAGACCGTGGCCTTGAGGATACTCACAGGCATTCCATTAGAGGGTCAGTCAAACTCTTGTCAACACGATAATGCACTTTTGTCACTTGTTGTGACGTAAGTCATTATCATAAACCGATTACGTTTGTGGCACTGTGAACGTGGCATCCTGTATGTATAATCTAGGTGTACAACCTTAATCAGTTTATTCCATCCTAACCCAACTGCATGGATCTGTGATGAAGGCTACGGCTAGCTGTATTGATTGAAGCAGCCACAGTCTTTACGCCAAGAGTTGAAATGATGGTAATTATGTGCTGTCGCAAACACAAGTGGCAGCCAGGTGGCAGTATAATGCCACCTCCCCTCATTTTTACACGCTTGTAAGGTGAGGTGTTAATAACTTCGGGGTTGTCCTTGACTTGCTTTTACTCCTCACCACAACCTCCACCCCTTCAATCCTGCAATACCGCCCCCCCACCCCCCATCTCGCTCATGATTGACATCATGCGTCCAGGGAGATGGAGTGTGTTCTCATTGTTTTGGGCCCCTTCTCAAATCACCTGAAAAGCTTATTTAATTCTCCTTCAGGGTTATTTGCATATCCATAAGTGTATCCTGGTTTGACAGCCTCCCCTCCGCCTTCTGCTGAACTCCCAGGCACCCCCCCCCCCCTCCTCCCCTTTTCAAGTGTGAGATGCATTTAGTAAAATTTATAAAGCAGCTACATGCACTATTAGTTTCAAATAATAGCTGGGGTGTAATCTGTAGCGTGATAAGACGTGTGTGTGTCCCATGTGTGTGTGTGTGTCCCGTGTGTGTCTGGGTGTGTGTGTGTGTATTTTATCAAACTATTGTTACTAAAATGTCAATGTAAAATGTCAAGTGGCCGCATCGGGCTGTCGGTGAGTTGTCATGACGACGACTACTCACATCTTACACAACGTGTTTCTGCTCTCTGAAATGGCGAGGTTGGAGACAGAGAAAAGGGACTGGCCTGGGACTGGCCTGGGCCTGGCCTGGGCCTGGCCTGGGCCTGGCCTGGGACTGGCCTGGGACTGGCCTGGGCCTACCCCCGGCCTACTGGGTCAGCTTCCCGCCTTTCCAATTTTTGCACGAAGGTGCACTTTTGTAAAACTTTCAGCAAAGTTAGCAAACTACACTGGGAAGCATAAATGTTTATTTCATATACATATATATATATATATATATATGGAGAATACCGTTTATAAGTTTAATCCCTGATCCTTGCATACATTTTTCCCATATTTATCAGTGTTCCCGTATTATAACAGACCAGGGTAGTGTAGCGGTGAGGGGGTTTGACTCCTGGGTGAAAGGTACGGGGTTTCGGCCTCCGATGGCCTTTGACAACCTGTGGGCCTGCTTAGAAACGAGGCATAAATAGTGCTCAATATACATAGAAGGTCTGCCCCAACGGAAGGCTCAACGTGTTGACTCTGGAAACTCCTTCCTTTGAGGTTTACTCCCTCACTCCCTCTGTTTTCTAATATGCTGATTTATCCCATAGATGTAGTGGTGAGCTCTACCAGACTATAGCCTTAGAAGCTCTGATGTTTATGACACACACACACACACACACACACACATAAACATGCTTTTAATCGCTCTATTATGTCGGGGTCTATGGCATGTTCCTCAAATTCAATTATTCCCAACAGCAGCTTGCCCAGAACGGTGTGGCCTGGAAGGTGCAGAGGATGCAGGGCAAAGCAAACTTTTAGTGGAGGCCGTTGATAAGAAACCTCAGGAGGGTACAAGTGTGCAACAACAACGCTCATTAGGGAGGCACACGGCACAGTGTCCCTATAATGTCGGCGGTCTGAAAGGACCGCGGGGGGATGCTTGGGAGAGTAGGGTAGTTGCGTTGCTGCTGGTGCTATGCTGTCTCTTAACTCTCGTCCTTCATTTCTCTCCCTGGGTTTCGCCACCGCCAGGAGTCTCCGTCGGGGCGCAGGAAGGCCCTGGCCACCAGCAGCATCAACATGAAGCAGTACGCCAGCCCCATGCCCACGCAGACCGACGTCAAGCTCAAGTTCAAGCCCCTCTCCAAGAAGGTGGTGTCGGCCACGCTGCAGTTCTCCCTCTCCTGCATCTTCCTGCGCGAGGGCAAAGCCACGTGGGTCCACGCACACGAAAGGGCCTGGTTGAACACGTGCACACGTCCATTGCAATTCACCCACAGCCACACAACTGAATTACAGAATTACACTCGGTGATGAGGGGTCTATTGTAATGGTCCAGTATAGCTTTTTAACATTCTTGTGATATTACCTTTATTTTATTATTATTACTATTGTTCACGACAATACAATACATTATATTTGTCATCGTATCATTCTACATTATATAGGATGCACACAAAGTAGTGTACAGTGAACGATATATGTCAAACTTTGTATATTAAGTTTGCATTGATATTTAAAGTATTACAGCTTTGCTTTTTCATGATTGTGGTAATCAGTAAACGACAGGCACCGCGATCCCAACCATAGATCAGAACAGAACAGTCACGCTATCATAGATGACATGCATACTTTTACTTGTTCAACTTAACTTTACAAACACACATTGACACACGCTGGTTTGTCACATGTTTGTATAGGCCTGTTTACTGATGAGGGTCAGCTTTAATTGACAGAAGCCTGCACACTGCACGCACTCCTATACACTGTGTTTGTAGTCGGTTATTCATTCAAACATATTTTCTGTTGATAAGGGCAGCTATTTACTGTCTCTCTCTCTCTCTCTCTCTCTCACACACACACACACACACACACACACACACACACACAGCGGATGGTGAAGCCTTTGTTGTGCTTGGGACCAGGGGTTGATGATGCATGACCCTTGTTAACCCTTTGGGGAATGATGCCAGCCAAACACAAACAACCTCCATCAGAGCGGGTCAAATGAGATGGTTGAGGCGGGAAGCACCAGGCACAAAGAACAGACTAGAGAGAGAGCCATGCAGGGAACCATGGTTACCATGGTGAAGCCCATCTTCCATTTACCCTGGAGGATAGACCAGAGAGAGCTCTGGTAAGCATGTTGGATAGGATGGAGAGAGTTTTGGTAAATGTCGTGGATAGGTTATAGAGAGTTTGGATTGGCGTGGTGCATAGGTTTGTCTTGGTTAGTGTGGTGGATAGGCTTGTTTTGGTTAGCGTGGTGGATAGGCTAGTCTCGGTTAGTGTGGTGGATAGGCTAGTCTCGGTTAGTGTGGTGGATAGGCTAGTCTCGGTTAGTGTGGTGGATAGGCTAGTCTCGGTTAGTGTGGTGGATAGGCTAGTTTTGGTTAGCGTGCATAGAAATTGTAGTAGGTCTGTGTATCTTTATGTTTGTGTGTGTTTGTGTGGCCCAGGGATGAGGACATGCAGAGCCTAGCCAGCCTGATGAGCATGAAGCAGGCAGACATCGGCAACCTGGACGACTTTGAGGAAGACAACGATGAGGAAGAGGAGAACAGGGTGAATCAGGAGGAGAAGGCTGCCAAGATCACAGGTAATGCCCTGCCATAACTCCCATATGTCACAGTGAAAGGCCATGGACATTTGCTGTATTTCCACGGCCTTCAGTAAAGGTATTCAGTTTCAATTGATAATGTAAATATTAATTTAATCATATTTTTTTATTTTTATGTATTTTTGTCTGTATCAGTTACAACTCATATCAATCAGATTCCAATCAGAAAATTACCTCCATATTTAAGAGACACTGGACACTGTATGTGGACTAGCTTTCGGTGTATTACTGTGATCAGGCCCAGACAGTAGCTATAGCTTTATGTTGGCTATGTTATGTTATGTTATGTTAGGTCCACATCCGGTTTTGGGCCTGTTCTGTGGCTCTTGGTGAAATCACAAAATGGAATATGGCTTCTGTCAGCCAGGTGAAGTGGAGGATTTACAGACACCTTTCTCTAACAGATTAGTACAAGACAATTTAATTATCATCAGACAAAAATTTGTCAATTCAATTAAATTGTCTCATGTGGTTGGTATGCACAGATGTGGGTTTATCTTTGTGGCTGGTTGTTTGAAGTTGGGCGCAGCGGTTGATATTTATATCCAGTGATTTGGAGTTGATTTTGCAGGAGATCCCAAAGACAAAGGCCATGGTGCTTTCTGGATGGTCCACTGCTGTTTGTAACACAGTTGGACCCCTCTATTACTGCTACTTCTCTCTTCTCCTGTTTAGGAAGCAAGTAGTAACCTTGTAGTGCACACGGATGCACCAAATTACCTGCACATGCCTGCTCAATATCCACTTTCCAATGTTCATCAATTAACATTATTAAATGTATAATAATGTATAATTATTCCAATGTTCATTAACATTATTAAAGAGATGCATTCATTCTTAAACGGTATGTCAGCCTCCGTCTGAGCTGGAGCTGTTCGGACACAGAGCAGCCGTGACAGTCGTAATTTAGGTTTTAGAAAAAACTGAGACATGGGGTTCAATCGCTAAAATGCGAGAGGCGGTGTGAAACAATGCCAAACCTACGTCCCACGAGCCAGGGGACGCAGCCGAAGGAAAACCACCACTCGGCAGCAGCACTCTTCTTGTGCTTTACAGAGAATCTTCCCTGTTACAACTATACCCATTTTAGTCAAATGGCCCACCTGAAAAGGTTTCTTTTAGGGTTTACTCACACTTTAAAGTAGCATTAGGCTATATGTCTGTAAAATAGTCCACATTTATTACTGATAACATTCCAGCAGCTATGTGTAAATCCAGAGTTCTTAAAAACTACAATCAGGGCTATTTTCGTATCTACCGATCAGAGAAAGTCTCTACAAAGTTGCGTTTCTCGTTGCCTGCTTTTCTCTGCCTAACTAAGCTAATCTGCAAGTAGACGCTTGGACGTTGTTTGGTGGGAGGGGCACAAGGCCTTGTTTCTTCCTCTATGATGGTTGTAGGTATATTGTGGATGGGGAGCAAACCCCAAATTCTTTGTCTTAGCGTTTGTAGCACGTCAATGCTACTACAGGGATCAGGAGAGAGCTCAGAACATGACAGGCCCTAGCGAGTGTTACAACTGTCTCACGCTCTACAGAGGTTTTGCCTATAAATGTACCCAACACTTGCTGATTACGGTACGGACTGGACCCAGTCTCACTGTGGGGAGAGCACAAGACACAGGAGTATATATATATATATAGTTGTTCACTCATCAGGCTCTTCACCCACAGCTGCCACGGTGTTTGGCCCCACCTCCCGTGCTGCAGCCACTGCCAAGCCACACCCCCTTCACCCCACAGTGTCCCCCATCCGGGCCACTATGATTCCCACTCCGCCTCGTGGGAGACATAGAGCAGGGAGGTTTATTTGTGCTGGGGATCTTGTGGAATTGTCTACACACCTTGTCTAGACGCTAGTCTACGGTCACCTACACCTGATAGTGCCCAGGTTCCTCTGATAAATGTGTGCAGAGAGTACAAACACAACAGTGGCGAGTGTGGTTTTCACACTCGCCACTCTGCCTCTTGCTTACTGCAACAGAGCAGCAACTGTTAAGAATAAGCTTCCTGCGTTTCTCCTTCTCTTGTTGCTGCTCATCTCTGCTGACAGTAATGTACACCTTAGTGTGTACAATGGCTGTTTGCTATGCATCCAAATCACACTATTTCCCTTGTTTGCCAAAAGTCTATTTATAGTCCACCCTAGCTCCTGAGCTATCCTTTAGGCTCATTTATAATGCAACACTGTACTAAAGCATCAGTCACTGTGATCAGTCAACTGTGAACTCTTTGTTCTTTTGCCCTCGCTAGATATCATGACTACGAGATAATGTGTGCACTGTTGCTAGTAACCAAACCAGTGATTACAGGGCTGGCTTTAAAGTAATGGACAACAGGATCTAAATAACTGAATAAGTATCACATACGACAGAGGGGTTTTCCACGACACAAACGCCAAATATTGTGTCAAAAGTATATACTCCAAATCAGCAAATAAACCGGACTGTAGGGATGTTGTCTGAATCCCCCCTCGAAGGCAGAAGCAACGTAGCTTCATTCAGCTGCACCATCGCTGCAATATGAGGGATCATTAGTGACTGGCTCGGCCGCGTCAGTGTATGGTAACAGGTCATCCACGTGGCAACATAGCCAGGAGGGAAAATACAGAGATAGATTTATGTACTGAAAACTGTTGCGCTTGCCATGGATGTGATGGAAAATACATTTTTGATGCTTAAAGCTAAGGGAGGCAGTTTGAGAAATCATTCTTGTCCTATTTTTTTTTAAATTCTCTCTTATTATCCCAACAAAAAACAATGAGTCAAATGCGCTGACAAAAATAAGAAATAACTGGTATCTGTGAGTGTCGCAGGCCTGTATTTAGCCCTTCCAATCAGTTAAATCGGCCTAAATGAATTACGGATTGACGTTGTCCATCACTTTAGAATATTTACTAAAACAGTGCACTTTTAAACTAGCCTCAGCTCTTACTCTTTTGCATGCGTGTGTGGATACCTATGCTTGATCAAGTGCTAACCAGCTAGCGCTTTGACTTTCCCGTCCTAAAAAAAGCTAACTAACCAGAACCTATACATGTATGTCTTGACCTCAACCGTTACATATATGTAATGGTATGTCTGCAAGTGTATAGCTAGCACTGGAATTTGATTTGCTGTGCTCAACCTGTCATCCTTCCTTTCTTCCTTCCCACACACCTACCTACCTTCCTACCTTCCTTCCTTCCCTCCCATGGTTTACAGACATAGTTAACCAGTTGAATGCCCTCAGCTGCTCACACAGAGATGATGATGAGGATGAAGGTGTCCGTAAGCAAGCATGCAGAGCACCAGCTAAGCCTGCTGCTTCATCCTCTCAAGGTCTTTCTCTCTCCACACCTTTCACCTCTTCTACCTCCACTCCACTGCATTTCTTCTCTATCTTTCTATCTCTCTCTCTCTCTCTCTCTCTCTCTCTCTCTCTCTCTCTCTCTCTCTCTCTTGCTCTCTCTCACTCGCTCTCTCTCTCTCTCTCCCCCTCACACTTCCATGTTCAGCCCCTCCCCTCCTCTCATCAGAGGCATCTGTGTTGTGATGGTGTTGTGGTCATGTGATGGTTGGCTTCTATGGTTAGGCCTGTTACATGTGGTGATGTTCTTTCTGTATGCATTTGTTGTTGTTGATTTTATGTCCTTTTTAAGTTGCTTCCGGTATAAGGTCACTGTTTTTACGTTTGCTTGTTGTGCATTTTGTTCTCTCGCTCCCTTCCCCATTCTTGCAGTTGAAAGTGAACCAAACCAGGAAATAGTCACTCTCTTGGACTTTGTGTGACCTGTTATGGGTAGTAACTATTGTCACTTGAGAGCTGTGGAAAAATGCCACAACTCATTATCACAAAGTCTCTCACAACACTTAACATTGAAATAATAACCTCAGAAGCAGGCAAGCACACACACACACACACACACACACACACACACACACACACACACACACACACACACACAAATACACACTCTCACACATACACACACACACACACACACACACACACTCATGCGCACCCACACAAACATGCACACGCACGCAAACACACACACAAATACTCAACTCGCTGTGTAGTCCTCCATGGACACAACCTATTCTTTTAAATCACACCCACCCTGGCAACCATGGACCAAGCCACAGCCATGGTGATGGATATGAACCAGCTACGATCGCCATAGTAACCTCATACAGCCCATGTCGCCTCCCACGGTAATCTTTGGGGCCACATACTGTCTTTTCTTGATTTCTTTACCCAGAATGCCTTGTAGCGAAGGGGTGGAGAGGACACAATGGTGCCGTGTCCCTACAACACATTTTTAGACATTAAGGGTCCATACCCTTGTTGTGGTTCACATCCAAGTGCAGATCCTTTTTGTGTTTGCATTTTCTTACCCCCCCCTTTTTTTTTTGATTGATTTCAGCGCTTCTTTTATTTTCTCCTGTGACTGCTCCATTCCACGATAACGCCAGCTTGTCTGTCACATCATTGAATGTTTTTTTTTCCCGCTTTATTGACCGCCAGCCCAGACGCTCTGAACCCACATGCCTAACTCTAACCCCTCCTCTCCTCCTCCTGCTCGGTGCCTCCGCCGTTTTGGTGCGGACTTGGCGATGGCAGAACTGATAAGCAAGCTCAACTTCCTGGATGACGAGGATCATGACACACCCCCTGGCCTGAGTAGCAACCCCTTTGAGGATCCCGACGACTACCCCCAGGACCCCGGGGACCCCCTGGAGCCCCCTGACCTCAACCCGTTTGGTGAACCGGAGGACGAAGGTAGGACCTCAGCCCATCCCCCCCCGTTGACCTGTGGTCTTACCGGTCGGGTAAGATTTGCATCTGCTCTGATATGGTTAAGTGACTTTACTTGTTGTGGCAGTAACTTCTAACACTATGCCACCTATGCTTGGCTAAACAATCTGTGCAAAACCTGTGTGTGTGCGTGTGTGCGTGCGTGTGTGCGTGTGTGTGTGTGTGTGTGTTCATGCACGCAATACTTTTTGAGTCTTCCTGACAGCTCAGTGGGTCTGAGCAGCTGAGGGGCTCGTTGTGTCCCCACGGTCGGTTTGCCCTTTGATTGACTGATATCTGGTCTACGTACATTTGGAGATTGGGTTTGTTAGCTTTCCTTTTCAACATCATACACAAATTTGAACATAAACGCAAGGGTGTGGTGGTGAGTGTCTTCCGTTCTCAATCTCACTCAGTAACGGCTCAGTACGGTCAGTTAACTCAGTAGGGTAACACTAACACCTAACCCCGGCGTTGCAGTGGTGAGTGCATTCCATCTGTTTTTGGGGCACGGTTTATTTTAACCAACCTAACTCTGCCCCATGTTAAAGAAACCAGCGGGTGTCTTGTGTGGCCTTTGAGCTCATGATATATGCCTTTACTTGTCCTTGGTTGCTGAAGACCTTCTCTCTCCCCCCCCCCCCCCCCGCCTCCTGAGCAGAAGCCCTGGAGCCGACGCCCGTCCCCGCCCGCCTCCCGCCCGAGGACCCCTTCCGCGACAACGAGGCCCCCAACCCCTTCGACGTCCCGGACGACGCCGAGGAGCCCGACCCGCACGAGTCGTCGGGGAACCCCTTCGACGAGCCGGAGCCCGGGCAGGACGACGACGACGCGGCCCACGCCGACCTGGACCCCCCTAGACCCCGGCAGAGGAAGGGGGTCCGCCCCGTGGACATGAGCAAGTACCTGTACGCCCACACGGCCCGCATGGAGGAGGAGGACCTGGACGAGTGAGTATGGAGATAAGACGGCGCTTTACTCAGCACGCACAGGGTGACTGAACACTAGTTCAAAACATGGAGTCAGATCAGGATTGAAGTACAAAGAATACACAGACAATGTGTCTCCGACCGACAGGCGTCCCTCACAGATAACCCTCAGGGTTCCCTGGCTCCAGTCACAGTCGTCCCTGCTTCCTTCGCCACTGTCTTCGTCTAGCCTTCATTGGTGCCTTTTTGAAGTGAGATAGATTCATGGATCTTGGCGTTTAGTAATGAAAGGAAATGGGTTAAATGCGTCTCACCGTATTGAGTGTGTCATTTCAAAACATATTTTGAATCTCAAACCCCCCACCTTGGAGCTTTTGGAGCCTTTATTTGTTTGTTTGTTTGTTTAGACGTTTATTGAGCAGGGACAAATACATTGTGCATTGTTTCATGTCAAATACAAAATAGATGACATGCAACCCCTGTCCCTGGTTAGGCCTTTGCTAAAATGTACACAAAAAGTTACACAAGCAAAGTTAAACACAATGCACACGTTAGAATACAAAACACATTAAATACACGACACATGGACAAAAACAAGGACAACGATTATTGTGTGTGTTTGTGTATGCGTTTGTGTTTGCTTTTGAGTAAGCGCTATACACAATCAAGCATTTAAAATCTGGCTTCAACTTGACCATGGGGGAGGGTGGTTTTACACCGAGTGTTTCCTAATACTCCTCACGAAGCATCTTGGGGGGAAAGCTGCATCGTGTTTCCATAGTGTCTTTGAGCAGTGCGTACTAATTGCACTCTGTTAGGGTACAGGCTGTCTGGGCCGGCCGGTGTTAACAGATGACTCCTCCAGAAGGGCTG
>NC_140277.1:13404037-13446537 GCF_964030765.1 Micromesistius poutassou
TGGCAGGGAGGGAGCTGCCCTCATCCTCCCCCAAGGTAGGCAGCCGTCTGGAGGTCCATTCATTACATGATGTGAAGGCACACACGCTCACACACGCACACACACACACACACACACGCACACACACACACAGTTTCCGTGATGTAGAAAGAGGTAGATAAACTTCCAAGTGGAACCTCAATGTTAGAAAAAGTTGATAAAAGCTGTGCAGCTTTTCTGGTTTGTGCACTCGGACCTCAAGAACACGGCTGTTTTGGAGGTGGATGAGATGGGAACATTTATTGAATATACCTGGGCCCAATAAAGATACATTTTTGAGCAGACAATAGGTGTGGTCAGAAGGACCTGCTACGTGTAGCAAGCAGGCCCTTTACATCGGTACAGATTGTAGACACCAACCACACCTTTAGGAATGCACTGTTGTTGTGCATTAGTTGCAGCCTGTGTAACTTTTAGAGATGATTGAATAGGATATGGTGGGTTGCTCACACGCGTGTGTGTGCACGTCCAGGTCCTCCACATTATTTATTTTTCCGCTTGTGCAGTCCCGCCTTCTGATGCATTCTGCACGCTTGCCCGGCTTCTTCATCTGCTCATTTGAATATAGGTATATATTTATTGGTGTGCGTTCATATGTTTGTTTATTTATTTAAATGAGGTAAATCATGGCGTGATGTAATTAAATGGCTTGTGGTCACACTACCGGTGGGGGAAGGATTGGCTGTGGGGCGGGGGGGTGTGCCTGCTTGTGTGTGCGGTGTGTGTGTATGTGTGTGTATGTATGTGTATGGGCATGAAGGCGTGTGTGTGTGTGTGTGTGTTTCGGGCCCAATGAGCATATGTGGGGCTTAAACACTGGAGGCTTAACTACAGCAGAGCAATCACAAGGAGTTTGACCCCCCTAACACACACACACGCACACACACACACAACCACACACACACACACACACAAACACACACGGTACAGTTAGCCTGACACGAGCAGCCCCCCCGCCCTGTGTGTCTGGCTGGCTGACTGTTTTAGTGTAGCTGGGTGCTAACGCCGACCGTCTATGTCATTATGGCACTGTGCCTTTATCACCCCACTGCAGTTGTCTGTGACCGTGGGTGAGGGGGGCCTTAACCACTTTAATTACCCAGAGCCAGTGGCCTGTGGTGGGCCAAACTTTGCCAAGAGCTGCCTCTGGAGCTCTGGGTGGCTGGTGGTCGTGGTTGAGGAATGGGGAGGTTAGGAGAGTAAAATGAAGGGAACAAGTAGTGGAGAAAACAGAGAGAGGAGATTGAGGTGGTATAGATGAGAGTTGGGTGGAATTGGATGTAAGTAAGCAATCGACTGTAAAGGTGCTACAGGGTTTCTTGACATAATACAGCCACATTGGAAATGTATTTGTTTTATTCAAACACAGTTACCGGGCACACACACACATGCATGCACACGCACACACGCATGCATGCACGCACACACACACACACACACGTACATACAACCCATTTTTGTGTGGGCTGAATGATGACCTTTGCATCCATGAAGTTCTTGGGGATTAAGACAGGAAATGGTCCCACTAGTGATTTGTGGAGGGGGTGTGGGCGGTGTGGGTGTGGTGTGTGAATTTCTGTGTGCATGCGCATGTAGCAGAGTGTATCAATTTGTGAACGGTGATTGTCACCATTTCTCGGCACATGTGTGCGGGTATAGATTCCAACATGCCCAGGGCTCGCTGGGTGAATATGTATGTCACCAGATGTAACCCGCCCCAATACATGGTTAACCTCTAGCTCTCTCATAGCAAAGCTCTGAATCCACGCTGCGCTGCACGCTCTCTCTGCATGTTTATTCATCCCCACTTGCTACTTATGCAAGCAATGAGTGTAGCACTATGATAAAAAAAACAACTATACCTAATCTCTAAATATGAATAGAAATGTATGCATTTTAAAATATGTTATTTCGCCTTTTGAATTTACATCTTTCCCTGAAGGGTCGTGAATATCCCATAGCGTTTGGCTGAATGGTAAATCGTAAGCAACAGAGATTAGTGTGTCTTCTATATCTGCGTTTACATGTGTTTTCTGGATTTAAGGCTTCTTGTTCCTCCAAAGCATCGTTCCACAGTCAATCACCAGCGGCACAAGATGCCAACATGGTGGAGGAGAGGCAGTTGTTTCATCAGTTCAATTCAAATCTCACGCTCTATGTTTCCAAACGTTTCCTTACCCTAACTATTATCAAAGCAAATCCATAAAGGTGCAAACATAAAGGAGATATTTCCCCTAGAAGGAGAATATAAATAATAATCGTGCCTTGAAATTATACAATTATGTATAAAGAAGCAAGCCCAGCAGCATACTGTGAGTTTTTCGTGGATCAATGTTTTAATTCATATAATTGTTGAGCATCTTAGCATGGAAAATCAATTATTTGTATTTTCTTTACCAATGAGATCAATCTCCAATGAGAACTTTTCTTTTTCTTAAGTTTTATAATAATGAAATTATTTGTCAGAGACAAGAGTTGTGTGAGAGACATGTTTTTACATTTTTCAGCTATTTTCTATTTTTTTTTGTTGTCTTTTCCATAGATTTAATAATTTCTCCACAACTTCATGTTGTGATTATTTTGCAGTTAATCTAAAAAATGCTTCGGCCTCTTGCTGGTATTTTGCATTATATGCTATATTTGCATAAATAATTTAGTTGCAGCTTAGTCTCCCAAAAATACTTTAGATTTATAATCTATAATATGATAGCAAATTAGCTCAAACCTGGGTGAATTCAGCGTTTCCGGAGGCAGGGATCCTAAGAAGGTGATGGGCTGTGAGCAAACACAAACTTGGCCAGCACTACTAAACTTTATCCTGTGGGAAGACAAGCTCAAACATCCTGTCCCTGACACAGACGTTCTTGGAAAAGTGTCAGAACTATTGAAATCAACCCCATGTAGACTGTCCACTGTAGAATATACCCCAAAGTTCTGCTATAACTGATGACTGCTGTATCCAAGATTAGTTTCTGTTCAATTGCATGGCTAATGAAGAAATTATATATTATTTCAGTATCTTCTGACAAAACCATGTTAATTATCAGTTGATAGATATAGAACGTTATTATATCTTGGTTGCTATATAAAAAAAAAATCTTGGTTGCTATAGATTACAGTTTAAGTGGTATCTTATCCTGGGAAGGAGAAGTGGAGAAGACGGAATTGGACACGTCCATTTTTTTTCTCTATCCTACTTTGAAACAAGGATCTCAGAAAGCGTGTCTTTAAATCAACTACTTGAACACGGAGCCTGTATGAAATCAGGACAACACTGGACATATGTTGTTGCAGGGTTGCCTGCTCTACACATATGCATTAACCAGATTGGATTTACATTTCCCCCAACAAATGCTTCTAGCACTGGACAGTTGGCAGTTGAGACACGGCTTTCAGACACAGTTTCCTCATGTGTGACTGCCCGATAGCGTATCTCTCTGAAATTGATTTTGGTACATCCAAACATCTTAGAAAGCATCTGCACGCATTTCCACTCACACAGCTGGGGGCTTTTGCATGTTTAGGTTCCAAGGAAATCCAGGGTCGTCCCCCCATAGCAAATAAAGGGCCTTCATTTGTGTTTTTCTGTGGACGTCCTACCAAAAAAACAGGTTTTATGTCCTACATTAATACATTTTTGTGTAAAATGGTGAAATATATATAAAATATATTTTTTGTATTGCGATTTTTTTTCCTTTATCATTGTTACCAACTAGTGATTGAACATAAGATGTTTGTACATAAGTTGCTGATGTTTGATATTGATATCAACACAGAATGTCAGCATCCTAGTGGAAACGGTCTGATGGCTGAGCGTAACCACCTAGTGGCAGCTGGGAGCTTCATCAAACCTGATCTCTCCTCTGCTGTGTTCTCCGCCCGACGCCTGTGATGTTGAGTGACACAGGGCTTGTGTTTAAGTTGGACTTCTGTAGCAGGGCTTTTGCAAACGTATCCAGGATTAATTTAAATGAACAGAGCACGCTTCTGCCAGCCGGGTCGTGAGATCCGCCAGGCCAACTATGACCACCCATACTCCCCACCACGGTGCCGATTTCACCCCTCCCTGCGCTCCACCGATCACTTGTTCCTCCTTTTTCCTTTCCATCGATTCTCTCCATCCCACTGCCGAGACACATGGCTCCACAGTTAAATGCGCTGATCTTTGGATTTTCATTCGGTTTCCGCTTGACAAATCATTTGCCTCATTTTCATATGAGGAAAAACTTCAAAGTTGGCCTTTGTTCAATGGTGGAAAGTTTTAGAAGTCCAATATTATCTTTACATTTACATAAAAGCTTTGACAAAGAGTAAGTCCTTTCGTACATGCACCCTCACAGAGATTTCCTATCTCTATACATATTCTCTTATGCAAACACACACACACACACGCACGCATGCATGCACACACACGCATGCATGCACACACACACACACACACACGCACATGCGCGTGCACGCACGCACGCACGCACGCACACACACGCACACACACACACGCACACACACACACGCACACTACCTAACTCTTACACACAGTCCGTTTCCTTTGCACCTCCGGCGAGGGGGTCCTAGTGCCTTAATCATCAGTGCGTTAATCAAAGGGTTCAAATGAAGGAGTGTTTCTTCGCGAGCACACAGGGGCCCAGAGGAAGCCAGGGGCCAGCACTGCTTTCCCACCGCTGACCCCCTACCCGACCCGCCGTCACATTGAAATTAGAATAAATTAACCATTATTTAATTGGGTTCGTACAGGACTGTGATATTTCTTAATTAACTTGGGCCAGGGTTATTGGTAGGATAGTTTCCCTGAGGTTGCTGTTGACAACTAAGGGGCCGTTTTTAGAGGAGGAAGGAAGCTTCTTGTTAATCTTCTGACCGTTTCACTTCTTCTTGTGACCCTCTATTCTTTTCTTTGTACACATTTTCTCTGATAAGGACAGCAGAAACGTCATCTCACTTCATATCACACATGTTTTACTTTCTGGGACTAGTCTGCAATTCATATAGGGCCACCTGACGTGAAATTGGATTTTATTAATATTTTTTACCGTTGGTATATAGAGATTGAGATGGTGGTATATACTGTAATCACATTTCAACAATGGTGTTTATTGTAATTGATCAACAGGGCCATGATGTAAATGTTTAATCACAAGTGCCTCATAGGTGATGCTATTGCATGATGCTGAAGTGAGAACTAATACTAAAGCAAGTGAAAGGCTGTAGTATGAATCTGATTTATAAATGTCACAATCACATACCGACTGGTAGTCATACTTCATCTGAAACTTGGGACTGGCATGGCCGAGGGAACCGGTTATTTACCCATTAACCCCCATACTATGGCGCAGAAACCTCTTTCTGCCGGCCTTCTATAAAGCTATGTAATATTAGGAGAATAATCCTGCAGAGGAGTCGGGTTGGTTTAAGTCAGTAGCTCTCAACAGCCTCCTTTTTCTCGTTAACCCAATTGCCCTGCACTCCCCTCCCAAACACAACCCCTCTTTGCTTACTCGCTGTGAGTTTGTCATTGGATCTCTTGGGAGAGGGGAGAGCCGGTTCCTGCTACCATGCAGTCAATGTCCCCCCCACTCACTGGGGGTCCCTGTTCCCCCTGCCTGGCCGCAGGGCATTGCTTTCAGCAGGCCAGGGAGCAGGGAGTGGAATCTGGTACCTAAGACAGCCCCGTCCCGCATCCTCCGTGGACGTGTAACTCATCCACCTGTTGTTGTTCCTCAGCACAGTTCAAATCCTGCTCGCTTGGACCAAGACGATGTTGCTGTGCTTCTTAGAACACCTTGATGTTTGGTTTATGAGCAGATTTAAATTGTAATGTTGTTTTCTTATACAGCATAATATTGCGAGCGTGTGTCTGCTGCTTCTTCTGATGCACTGGACATGGTCATTATGTTTGATAGCCTTTCAAAATGGATCCCCCTCTGGTGATGGCAGCATATGTCAGACTCCATGATGCCCACACCAGTCTGTGTCTGTTGAGCATAGTTGTCTGTGAGGCTTAAATGGCTATGTATGTTGTTAGTGTCAGGAATGGGAATCTAAAATATATATATATATATACACGGATACTTTGATCCTGCTTTGTTAATGCGGCTATTGTTTAGCTTTTGTACAGTGTGCGTTTTGAGTTCACCGGTTAAGCAGGAGAGCACAAAGCATGCCAGTCCCAATGCGCACACCTTGGTCCGTTGTACGGAAGGTCTTCGGTGAGGCAGTGCTTGTAATCTGTCTTCAGCAAGTCCTCTTTAGTTCTATCTGCCAAGGATTACTTCACAAGCTGAGAGAGAGAGAGACAGAGAGGAAAAGTGAACCAGACAGAATAGAGATGGCGTAAAATCAAAATGAAAGCAGTAAGAGTGTGTGTGTGTGTGTGTGTGTGTGTGTGTGTGTGTGTGTGTGTGTGTGTGTGTGTGTGTGTGTGTAAGACCTGTCCGGAGCTTGCAGGAGGACTAGGCTAATCCCTCCATGATTGATGTGTTCTATGAGAGGCCCTGTGGCAGACTAATAGGGCTTCTATGGAAGACCCAAAAGGGCCTGTTGGTGTGTGTGTTGTCCCACACACGTGTGTGCATGCTTACCGTCCCTGGATGGTCAGAGTTTGTTTGTGTGTGTGTGCACAAAACACAAATCTCTCCATCAAATAGTTAGCATGGTATGTAACAAGTAACATCTGTAATAGTGGGCTACATTTGAGTCTGGGCAGGCGAAAAACAACTTCTCATTATTCGCTTTTTTTCCTGGGACCCAATTGGTCGAACACATTTTTATGTGATGCATTACCTGCAATGTTGATTCTACCGTTGTTAAACACACGCCGTGTGTGTTCTCTGTTTGGGAAGTGGGGGTAACTCTATCTTACGATGGTCCTAATCTTCCCCAGTGCTTTTATTTTGAAGCTAAAGGGGATTTTGGATAAGGGGTATCCCAGTCCCACTAGAGACTTCTCCTCATTGACCCGCTGGGCGATCCGGGACCCCCAGCTCTGAGACCCCCCGCGTTACGTTCTGAACCAGAGTCACGGAGTCAGACCACACCCAGCGACTCTCAGCCTTAAGGGGCCGGCTTTTAATTGAACTAATCCAGCCCTTGCAGAGGGGGAAAAACCCAAACAAAAACAGAACCAGACTGCGGATGTACTCATTTTCTGAGTGCATTGTACTCAATTAGTCTGCATGGCTGTGTATTTGAAAAGGTGTGTGTGCGTTTCACAGAGAGAGAGAGGAAGTATATGTTTCGTAAGAGAGCATAAGTGGGTAAAATATAACGCTCTATTTGTCCTGTACCCCACCCCCTTCCCCCCCCCCAACCTCCCCCATCACCCCCCAGCACATCTTGTCTGTCCCTGGCTACAATATGCAGGTGTGCCCTTTCAACCACAACAGTACACTTTGGCTGCTGGAAGATCAATCCCTGCAATCAATGCTGTGTTAAACCTTTAACAGTAGCGTGGCTGGACTAGAGAGGGTAGGGCAAGGCAAACAATTCAGACTCATGGCTTTATTGAAACCTTGAAAGAATATGGTGTTTCATAAAAACAAGAAAAACAAAACATTAAAAAAATCTTTACTGTCTATTAATGTGTATTGTGAGCGAGTTTTGGCTCAGACAGCCGTTTCCTGTCATTTGTAAGGACAGGGTTTCCCACAGCACTTTACAGCTTAGGCGGCCGCTTAAGCAACACACGCCTGCCACCTTAACTACGACGTCCACATTTTTTTATTGTAATTGTAATACAAAAGTATAAAATAGTCTACACTTCATTCACTCTCTGTGTATAGATCAGGCTGCAGGGTCTGACAGCCTGCATGAAAACAAGCATAAATGGTCCACCTGTAAAAGAGTGCACCCCCCCCCCCCCCCCACCACCTTAACTAACACATTTTCTGCAGGAAACCCTGAAGGACCTTCTGTTGCCAGTCAGCAGTGTACCACTGCATCCTCCATTAGACACCTCAAGGGTTTTACAAATCAAATTCTATTATAAATGTATTTAAATGAAAGTGCACACAGTGGCCAACTGAGAAGGAAGAACAAGAGGTTAATAAAAACAGCAGGTGACACATAGTATTTCCAACTGTCCTATGTTGCAGTCTTTCTTATTAATGACCTAGACTATGGCGGACCCCCATAGTATAATTTGTCCCAACAAAGTTTCATAATGAACTGAAAATATTTGTACCATTATCTCATATGGCCGCTTTTCCACCAAAATGTCCCTGAACTTTTAGTCCCAGGAACTACATGTAAATGGACTAAAACAGGGGTTCCCAAACCTTTTCACCTCCATACCCAAAAGAGAAATTTGGTGTCTCCCTGGACACTTGAACACTTGAGTCATGAATTCAAGTGTATTCAATAAATAAATGAATGATTGAGGTTTATGTGGTTTAATGTAGTTATTATTAAAGTAAAGTCATTACTAAATCAATAACCAGCACTACGGAACACACGTGAATTCCGTGGCCGCACCTCGTCTGCTGAACCATTCATACCATTCATTTTACCATTCATACCTGTACAATGTGTTAATTGGTGTATACTAAAGCACAACATTGTGTACAAGAGCACAAAGTTCTTCATAGATGTCGCAACTTTATTTTGCTCTAATGGTGCACCAGGTGATGCATTTGACTTTAAAATATCTTCTTAGGTAGAAGAAAATCGAGATGTCAGGGTGATTGAAAACACTTTTGCCCACATTGTCACTACGTGTACCCATCTTTAACGTCATCCCACCAGGTCACTTCATGCCTGTTGTCATGGAAACATACCATAGACTGTCGACTTTAAAAACAATACTGTATGTGGTTAGATTTAGCTACACAGATGCAACCATAAAGTAAAAAAGGATGATCCACCTCAAAGGCAAATGAAGGGCAAACACAAGAACACACAGACCCACAGACCCTCTCCTTGGCACTTGTATATGAGCGAACACACGCCTCATAGCCGTCCTGGCTGGGAGTGTTGATGCATGCGTATTCCGATCAGCCTCCTCGTCACAGGGGTGACTTTGTAATTATGTTCATTATAATTGGCTGTGCTATCACCCTTATGATCACTTAGTAGCCCCATGCCACGCTGGACAATGGCAGGGACCTACACACGCACACACGCACACACACAGGAGACTCAGACGCAATGCTCCATCTGACACACACACACACACACACACACACACACACACACACACACACACACAGACACAACCAACACACACTTCCACAGACACAGATTCAGTCACCCTCTTTACCTGTGGCCGCTAATTCTTGAAGTGGTTTCCTTAATGAGTTTCCCCCTCCTTGGCTGAGATTAATTGATAAATGCCACTGTTGGCGTTATCAGCCAAGCTTGATCGGTGAACCCACGCACCTCTAATTTGTTTGTTGAAGAGGCTGTTAAAAGGAGATTAATGTGAGATAGATTCACACAGCCCCATCTCCCCTCTTCTCTTCCCCCTCCACCTTCGTTTTGTCCTTGCTCCTTTCCTTGGACAGAGGAAGGAGGGTGATACATACAAAAGCCGGTTGGCGTTTTCTTGATTCCTGGAGATACCGATGATTCCCATCCTGCTGAAAAACCCTCAACATTCCTGTTTAAACTACCTTCTGACATGGACATGTCACGGATAATGAATGGGCGGCAGAAATATCCGGGTGTAAGTGCAGAAGGGGTGGTCCTGCATCGCTTGAGGAAGTGCCTCAAATAATAAGCAATTCATCTTGAGTTTAAAGAACCATCTACAACA
Source organism: Micromesistius poutassou (assembly GCF_964030765.1). Lineage (NCBI taxonomy): Eukaryota > Metazoa > Chordata > Actinopteri > Gadiformes > Gadidae > Micromesistius > Micromesistius poutassou. The sequence goes on from NC_140277.1 coordinate 13,413,846, forward strand.
GAAAGGGAATGATATGGGAGGAAAGCAGCGAGAGAGGAAAACATCTGGTTTTGATTGTTGTTAAAATGAATTCAGTTTCCATATTGCCTCCCCTCCTCATCGTCCCCAGCCAGCCCTTTTTTCCTCAGCCAAAGCTAATGTGCAGAGGCATGATTCTGGGAGACGCTAGCGCCGCCTCCTCGACAAGCTAAAGCTAGTGCTTACAACACATAATGCCCCGGTGTTAAATGTTAGCAGCGAAACAGCCAGGCGGGGCCGGGCGGGCGGGCAGGAGAGCTGTTGTAGGTGGCAACTAAGATGGCTTTTCTCCCAACTGCTATTTTGTCAGTTTCCCCCTTCCTTCTTTATTCATTTCCACCTCTCTGCATTTGGATTCCCCGAGAGGGCAGAATGGGATCCTATAAGCCAAGCATGCCTGGAAAAGAGAGATCCTTTTTTATTTATTTTCTACACATTGCATCTCATAGAGCGAAAGCCAACAGTACCTCTCTCCTGGCCCGCAGTCCGACTCTTGAGTTGGGACATGGAACTGCCTCACCTATCCTCGCCCAATCCCACCCACATGAGCACATACATACCTCTGAATATATTTGCATCATACTCATATTCTCACCTATAACACATGGATGATGAATGGAATAATCATCTTCCTCTTTTGAATTATCTTTGATTATTGTTAGACTTTATACTAGTGAATTCTCAGATTTTACTAAATTATAAGACATTGGCAAATGTTTCCATTTAGGTTATCATACCAGGCTGTTGTTGTATGTTTAATATGCAAAATGCAATATGCCTGAAGCTTACATCAGGCTAACCTCCATCAAACTATATACAAAATACTAGATGCAAAAGGACAATAATACTGAATATAAGAAATCACCTATAACAAACTTTAAACAACAGATTACTTTGTTTTAATACATTTAATTAATAAATGACCTGCATATAAATAAGATGACCTGTCGGCTTCCATTTTGCGAGATGATGTGTATAAGCTTTTCATTTTTGTTCATTCTTAACAATGTATTAATAATACATTATGCATACAACCAACTGACTATCCCCAAACACACCTTTAAGTCTTATGCTATCTTTAAAGTAATAATTGTATTTTACCTCCGTTTTGGAGAGGCTTATTATGCAATGATGTCGAAGAGGGTCTCATGCTAGGCAAACACAGTACCCCCCCCCCCCCCGATGTAAATTCTTCCATAAAGGCGAACACATTATCACAAACAGGCGGACAGCATGTGAGGCCTGCAGGTAGTGAACACCTGCTACGTCACGGACATGTCTTTTCCTCTTGGCATGAGAACACCAGTAATACAATATTTCCTTTGTATGTTAATGTGTATTATTTTCCACGCTACATTAGTTATCCTCTCCGCTCCCTGCCCGGTTCCTTCCCACCTCTCCCCCCATTGTTCCATCCTCTCCACATCACAATTTACATAATTAAACTTTTGATTAAACCCTCCCCCCTTGTTCCCTGACACGACTCTCAAGCGTTTGAAATCGGACACATAATTTAATGGTTTTGATAAAGCCAGGTGTTTCGCGGGTTATAATGTGACATCGATTACGCAAATTAAATAGTACAAATGGCTCGGAATACAGACGAGGGCCGTCCCCAAGACTGGCCTGCTGAGGGCCCCCGCCATGAACTCTTAACACACTACCACCTTTAATCAAAGGGCCAGCAAACCCTCAATTGTGCTTGTGATTTGGTTTTCTTTCGTCTATGCCGTTCTTTCACTGTTGCTGAAATAATAGTGTAATTCAGAAGAAACTGGTGTAAAAACCCTACGTATTTGCCAGTCTCTGCCAACCAGTCTGTGAACGCTCTACTTGGCTTGATCTCAGGTCTTGTTATTTTCCCGTAAAAAGGGATGCTGATGCCACGGTGTGTGTGTGTGTGTGTGTGTGGATGTCTGGGCAGCGGTGGCTGTTGATGGCTGCGTCCAAAAGAGGGTTAAGCTTCTCACACTTAGTTTAGTCTAACGGCCCAGTGTGCGGCCGTTTCATATACAACACCGCAGTATCTCTCTAAAGTGCTGGTGTCAGTACATGTGTCGCATGAATATCCATCCATTACAGTGGATGCTCACGCGCTGTGTGTGTGTGTGTGTGTGTGTGTGTGTGTTTAGGACAGGGTCTTTTCCTCTTTCTTTCGTTCTTTCTTTTTTGTGTGTGTGTTGCCGTAGGCCTCTTGAGCGGATTACAAGTTTTAAAGAGTATGAGATTCAGCACCTCCTCAAATCTGACACTCTGACACGCCGCTTTGAAGCCCTGGGAGTGAGATGGGAGCGCGGCGCGCGGCGGGAGTGCTGCGCTCCCACTCCACCGGTGGCTTTGCGTGGCAGGGGCTGATGCCCAGTTACGTCTCCATTGAAGCGCGCCGCCCCGGAGAGGGAGACAAGGCCCGCCACTTAAAGCCGCTTCGCTTGTATCTCTGTTAGCCCGCTGAAAGGCTAGCTTAACTAATGGATAACAGGCTGCCTCCCCACCCCGCTGCCTCCCGCACCCGCCACTCTGGGGGGGCCGGACACGGGGGGAAGGCCCGGGCGCACCGCTGGGCCGTCCCGTCCAAACACTGGGTGTCATTTGAGAAGAAATGTTATTGATTCGTGCGTTCGCAGCTATCGAACCCATCTGTTGATGGATTGGATTGGGATTGGGAGGATATGAGCAGGCGACCTGCCCGCTCACACAGCCTTGGTCCTCGCCCCAGTTTCCTTGAGCTAGCGGAGTTCAAATTCAGATAGGATTGACATGGGAAAGATTTATATTGATTTAGAAATATTATATACATACTAAATATATATATATATATATATATATATATATATATATATACTGTGTTCACATATGTGAATGGAACGGAACCATCTGTTATAACGGTCTGGTTGCTCTTGACTTGACTTGAATTATCAGGAAGTGTGTGTGTGTGTGTGTGTGTGTGTTTGGGCATATTGGCGTGTGTGTGGGGGCGTGTGTGTGCGTGCGTGCGTGCGTGCGTGTCTGTATAATAGTACCATAGCAGCGTTAGCATAGCAAGTGTTGAGATTATGGGGTGCTGATAATATTAAAGGTTGTCTTTTCATTTCTTTCTGTGTGTAATATATGGAATGTGGGTGGGTAGGCGCTGTGCTCCCCACTAATCCCACCCTGGAGCTCAGCTAACATGACACACTGACACACACACAGACAGGCACGCACGCACACAAACATACAAATGCAGGCACTCACACACACACATGCAGGCACACACAGTCACACATATACCCATGCACACGCACACACGCACATGCACACACACACACACACACACTCACAAAGACAGAAACCAAATGTTCACGCAAACATCAGGAATAAACTGTACAAATCTAAATACCTTGGGGTACCTGTGGAAAGCAATACGATAATTACACACAACATGCGCACGTTGCTATAGGCAAGAAGGCATGTTGTCTCGTTTAGGGAGGGTTGGAGCTGGCCCTTCACTGCAGAGTTCTGTATAATGTATTTGCATTCATCTTTAAATAACAAATTGTCTCTCTTACCGCCGGTGAGTTAGTGTAGTTGTATGGGGGATCAGTGGTAGGGAATGTCATGATTGGTTAACCATAATTGACCGTAGTATGCATGTTGAGTGTCTGTGTTAAGGTATCAAAGTGAGTTTTTACTACCAACCGCATTGGAGTCTGTGCGTGCATGTTGAATGTGTGCACATGCTTTCAGTGTGTGTGTGTGTGTGTCTGTGTGAATACATGTTTAATGTGCGTGTGTGTGGTGTTACCGGGGGGCAGCAGCAGGGTGTGGAGTGCTAGAGTATGCAGTGTGTCTAATTGCTTTAAAAGCACCTGGTCACTAATCCCAGGTTAATTAGAGCTGTCCAATTAGACTGCTACTTTCAACCAGCACTCAGAGAGAGAGACAAAGAGCGGTAAATGGCCTCTATTCACACACACAGACACGCACAGACACACCCACACACGCAACTACAAGACACATATTATGCATATATATATATATATATATATATATATATATATATATATATATATATATATGGACCACAGTCTTTTGTCCTGTATTTCTCAAACAGCCATGTTACTTTCTAATGAACCAATAATATATCTCAACCCATGTCGTCGTAACAGTCAACTCCAGGTGTCGTTTAAATGTCACGGCGACTGTTTGGGAGAGAAAAGACAAATACCTGAAGCCTGGCCATTTCCCCTGTGCCACAGTTTGTGACCATGTTGTCTTTCAGGATTACCTCCTCTCCTTCTCTTATCTCTCAAGCCTGTTGCGCCTCTCCGTCCCCTCGTTCCTTTCTTTCCTCCTTCCCCTCCTCCTCCTCCTCTGTATTTTTGTTTTCCTCTGTGTGACATGCCGACATTGTGGAGGACGCCCTAATACGTGTCTGTGGGAGCTACAGCGAAAGGTTAAGGCCCTCTCTTAAAGATGAGCCGGAAATGTCAAGTGTCTGGCCCCTAAGGCTCTCTCTCTCTCTCTCTCTCTCTCTCTCTCTCTTGCTCTCTTTTTCTCTTTCTCTCTCTCTCTCTCTCTCTCTCTCATCCTGCAGCCTTAGGGGCCGAATACACGACCATACACACATTATACGAACATGCGGGCGTGGACACGTGGACCCTGCAGTAAAGGTCAAAGGTCACCGCCAGACACTGTTGCCCGTCCCCTCTCATGTGTGCTGGTGGCCTCTCGCTGGCTTCAGGACCTGTGTGTACATGTTGACCTACGCAGCACCTGGCCGCCTGGGCACTGGCACTTCCACTTCTTTGAATTGGAATCTTTTTCGAGATCTATAGATGAGGAATCTGGCACATTTACATGATAACGGTATTGATCCGTCTACCGATCTCAGGAGCTTTTTCTCTAAAGATGTTGCTTGTCGTGGTACGGCACCCTCATACACATTGTGATGTTGGTGGTTACACTGTTTAATAGGGATGCACCGATTTATCGGCCGAACATCGGTAACGGCCGATATTCGTGTTGTTGACTGCCATTGGCCTATCGGGAAATAAGATGACATTCACCGATGGCAGTGGCTGATGTTTATCTGTTGTGTCATACCAATTTTGCGCTGACTAAATGTTGCGTTGGGTTATTTGCGGTCTGCTTTTCAAATGGCTGATGAGATTTGATCAGTGTTTGATCAGTGTGTGTTTTTCAGTAACGGGTAATTAACTAATTACTGTTTCCGTTGTTACAACGCCGTTACCGTTACTGACTGTTAAATGCGGTGCGTTACTATTACTATAAACTGCGTAATCTGAATGCACCCCTGGCTGCACACACAAACTGCTAGTGAGGAGACCAGCTGGTTTAACAACGAGATAACGATTATGATTGGCTAAGGCAGAGTCATGTTTCATGGTAGCCAATCGGAGCCAGTGTTTTTACACACAAGCCAGGATACGCGTGCCACACACACATGCACACACACACACACAAACACCAAACATATTCGATGAAGCAGTAGAAATGGCGAGTCCGGAGCAATCCGATGAAAAGTTGTCATTTTAAATTAATTGAGGTCAAAGGCAAGAACGTGCATGTAAAGGTAGAATAAATAACAACAATCGGCTATCGGCCAAATTGTTATTTTAAACATCGGTATCGGTATCGGCCCAGAATTTCACAATCGGTGCATCCCTACTGTTTAAAGAAGCACTGCTACATTGTCATGTCTATCAAACACACACTTCACACTTCACCATGTTAAATCAAACACACGTCTTACAACACAGCACTGTTTTGTGTTGCACACACAATATGTCCCCTGATCCAAAACTACAGATGACATTTCAGAAGGGCCTGCAAATGTGAGAATGTGTGCCTCTGCTGTTGCACCTTGCGGCCAACAGAGGGAGTTGTTTGGCTACAGCAAGAGGGGAACACTTTGGAGCTGCAGTTGCTGTTCCCTTTTTTTAGTTTGAATTTTTTTCCTCACTTTGGCCAACATCGCCCTTTTTATATAATATTTATTATATATTGATTATCTATGAAATCAAACAAATGAACCACATTGATACATTTGATTTTAAACTCTTAAGGAAGCCCTTTATGTGAAATGAAAGAACTGGTTACGTGTACACCTTTTGTTTTCTTTGCTTTATCATTTTGCACCGTGAATTTTTCAGGTCTTTAGATGTCTGCATTACATACAAATAACTATAATTTAAATGTCACCGTTCATTTTTGATCTTTCTTGCCAAATTCTCTCAAATGATCACTCAGAGAATGACCTCATATGCCTCTGTCCCTGTCAGATAAGCCAATAGCAGGCTGAATAATCAGCGTAACACACTGGTTCCCCTGGATGTCCCAGAGAGGGAGGAAGGGAGGGTCTACGTGCCATCAAGAATTTATGGGATTTGGAGTTTGGGCAGTGATGCATTCCAATTGGTCAATGCTCTGGGCCCAGATAAGACTTCAAAGGCGGAGCTAATTAATAAGATGTTTACATCATCCACAGTCACATGCTACCTTGACTATGACCATCCATTTGTGTGTGTGAAGGAGAAAATGTTATTAGAATGTAAATGTGTGTAATTTTACTAATGCTTACATGGCTGTTTCTGTGTGCTACGGTTGACTCACAAATGCTGTGTGTGTGGTGAGAGAGCGAGGAAGAGAGAGTGTACTATATGTCTTGACCGGTTTTTGTTTTCTCTTCTGCTCTCTCTCTCCATCGCCCTCTGGTCTCCGTCTCCCTTCTCCACTGGGTACAGCCCAGTCCCATCCCCAGCCCGGTGCTGGGGGGGAAGCCCAACGCCAGCCAGTCGCTGCTGGCCTGGTGCCGCCAGGTGACCAAGAACTACCGCGGCGTCAAGATCACCAACTTCACCACCTCCTGGAGGAACGGCCTGGCCTTCTGCGCCCTGCTGCACCACTTCAGACCGGACCACATGTAGGAGACACGCACGCACGCGCGCACACGCACGCACGCACACGCACGCACACACACACACATACACCTATGCACGCACACACGCACGCACGCACGCACGCACGCACGCACACACACACACACAACTTGAGATCCTACAAATTCTGGAATGCACGCAGACACACAACACACGCAAATAGACAGAAACATAATGTACGTAAATTACAATTCACATGCACACACACAAACCTTATTCTATCTCTGCTGGGAGACCGTAATCTCCGTAATCTTTGTGCCGCTGAAGAGATTTTTATCACTTCAAAGGAAATGCTTCATATTTTTGCCTCTGACACAGAGGCCATGACATTGTTAAATTGCCTCCATCAACTCTTTAACGCAAAGGTTTACAAACACAAAGTGAGAACGATCTGTGTGTCATCCAATGTGCACACATTGGATTGAGGGCTATAAACGTCCTTCTATAAATGTGCTGTTTGAAGTGCTTCGGCGTGACTAATTTAAAGCTCTTACATGTATGCTGACTTGCGCATTGACACAATTAACCTTTAGTCCTGCTGCGACCGACATGTCAGACTCATTTCCCACTTGGTTTGCATCATTATACATAGATGGCACTTCGCTTTGTACACAAATTTGCAAACTGAAATGTCTAAATAATTTATTTTCCACGGTGGGGCTGAGGGCTCTATTGTTCTCAAGGTGTGTGTGTTTGTGTTTGTGTGTGTGTGTGTGTGTGCGCCAGGCATGTTCATGAAATAAGGAATAGTCCCAAGGATGTAAATTGAAGAATAATTAGTTGTGTCTGCGTGTGTGAGTGTGTGTGTATCTGTGTGTGTGTGTGTGCACCATTATGTGTGTGTCCATCCATGTCCTATTAGTTTATTAGTACATATAAATGTTATTCATGTTCTGTCTATCTATTCATTTGGTTTATTGCAGTGAAATTGCTTGTTAGAGTCCTTATATCATTACATGTGACATGTATTTATCTTGTTCTCCCCCCTATTTCTCTCCCTCTCTCTCTCTCTCTCTCACTCTCTCTTCAACCAGAGACTACAAGTCACTCAATCCTCAGGATATTAAAGAAAACAATAAAAAGGTAAGGGGCGTGACCAGGGCTGGAGAACCCAGCCACCTCCCTCTCATCTCGCCTCTGTCTGTGGCCGTACTACCATTTACATGGTTATGTCCTGTCCTATGTCTGTCCTGAGGGTTAACTAGGCGAGGTCACACATAGTCAACTAGTTTAAAAAAAAGAAAAGTCTAGAAGTCGGTCAAAATGCAACACATTACAATCAAAGAGGCCAAACATGTTGAGAATAAAAAAAGAAAAGCTGAATCTAATATTCGGAAATCTATATAATTTCTGTTTGCAATGAGGCTGGAAGCTCTGACATTTTGTGACGTGCATAATACACATTGCTTTGTAGAAAGGTGAACCAGGGTTAGCAAAATAGCTTGACTAGATAAATGATTGGTTGTTTTGGGAAACTATGTTGTTTAACACCAGTTCATGCTTTTATCAAAAGTATGTTGTAATTCAATGAATGGCAGGCTTATTTGATTCATATCTCTGAAGAAATGCTTTTGTCAGAAAGCATTGATTCATATCTCTGAAGAAATGCTTTTGTCAGAAAGAAAAAGAGGCACTTAACTACTGAGTATGTGTGGTGTGGAATAGTGAGTGCAGTGACGACTGGTCAACTAGACGACTAATCGTGGACATCTCTAGTGTGGAAGCATGCGCATAAATCATTTAGAGTCATCAGTCTGCTAGAAATTATTTGTTCTTGATAGGAAAGTATATACTAAAACACTTGGTTTTCCTCTGCCACAATATTCCCACAGGCGCACACACACATAATTTTTTATACCACCATGTGTATTATTTTTCCACGTACACTAGTGTGTATGTACACACACACACACACACACACACACACACAGAACCACACACACACACACACAGCCATCCCCTGTCATCCCCAGAGGGCTACAAAGAGTGATATATGCGTGGTGGTCCTGCAGGTTGATTTGCTCCCCTCGTACACACTCTGGCTGGCTGATAACCTCTGCTGGCCCTGTTAGGCATGAATGCCACCCTGTTGACAATAACCACAGTAGGGGAAAGGGAGAGGGTGGACGAGCCAGGCACCCAATATCATATCAGCAGCCCTCTCCCCTCCAGGTGCTCCGTGAGCCCTGGAGAAATTACCCAGATACTGAAGTAATACAGGGGAATATGCCCGACAAGATAGCCCGTGAATAGCTGCAGTGTTGCGGCCATTTCACCATGTCCAGGTCTGGGGGAGATGTGCACCCCCACCACAACGACGCCACTGTCCCCTGGCCAGAGCTCTGTGCAGAGAGAGAGGTTGATACCATGCATGCAGTCCAAAGGAAACAGACACATTGAGGCATGCCAAGCCACATTAGTACAATGTTCGGTCATAAAGTTGAAGACCAGAAGAGCGTTACAATTTTGGAACCACTTGAAATAAATGGACCGAAATATGCTCCTTCAGAGCAGGGCAGGTGGCTGACAGAGAGACACACCGAGATGGTCATCCTTACAGATCTGCGGTCGTACATAACAACACATTGCTCCACTGCAGCAGCACCACTCGACACCATCAGAAGCAAACACACAGAACTATTTGGCATATTGGAAATAATCAAGAATTACTGCAAATGATCTCACTGTTGGCCCCTAATGTAGATTTCACCATCGCACCAGGCCTGATCTCCTGTGACTCTCCCTTTATCACGTACTTATTTAACCCCATGCAGAAACGCATTCTTTGCCTACACACATTTATTTGATTACTGACTTTATCTGACATTATTTCTGGCCATATACTTATAACATACTTTGTTGTGCCTCAGACTACCAATAGTTTGACGATCAGATACCTTTTGCAGTATTACACGCAGTTAAAAACTCTACATGGCAGCTCTGTGTTCTCATCATAGACTGTATAGAATAATACTATTTTCAACTCAATAGAAAATAATAGTAGTTTCTATTCAGTTGACAAATAGGGGAACAATACAGAAGGCAGATCCTTAGAAAGTCCAGACTTTCTAAAGAGACCTGACTGTAGAGAGGATCCCATATGTTAAGGGTGAAAGAGCCCAGTAATAATCACAATAATGAATAATACAATTCATATATGCATAAAATAATAATATCATATCGATGTATTACAAATCTTAAAAACAATACTTGCGTACATACCATGACTTTAGGAAGTGAAGGGCTGTTTTGGAGCCTCTCGCCTCGTGTCATGTTGGGTAGGACGGTGGCTCTTTGTCTCCTGGGCTGGTTGTTTTATGGAGCACTCTGACAGGCTTTCAGGCTGGAGAGTTTAAATACACAAGGCCAGCGATGGTGGTGGAATATAGAAGGAGTAGAAAGGAGTCACATCTGTCTGGGCCTATTGTGTGTGGCTGATAGACATGCCCCTGTGCTCGCCTCTTGCTTGCCCTGCTATACGACTCAGACTGCACTGAATTATGACAGATAAGGACAATCAATATCTGAGGGGGGCATGTGAATATTTAGAGTCACCGTTTGGAAAGATCCCTTATCAATAAAACGTGTGTGTGTGTGTGTGTGTGTGTGTGTGTGTGTGTGTGTGTGTGTGTGTGTGGGACGCGCATGGGACGCGTGTGTATACATGGTGCAGGTACCTGTGTGTGTGTGTGTGTGTGTGTGTGTGTGTGTGTGTGAGGCTATGAGTTTGTTCGTCCATGGACGAGAGCCACACAGAGCTTCCAACCTTCTGTGTGCATTTACACCGCAGTGGATTATCCCCGCGCGTGCGTGTGCACGCATGAGCCAGTGTGCATGTTGCCGTGCGCTCTGTTTGAAGAATCTGTAGGTTGAGAGTGTCACGATTGTTTGGACTGCGAGCGCGTGCCCCGGCCTTGTCTGTTGTGTCAGTGGGCTGTGTGTGTGTGTGTGTGTGTGTGTGTGTCTGTGTGTGTGTGTGTAATGAGGCCAAGGAGAAGTCATTTCCCATGCTATCTGATAGTGGAGCGCTAACAGCAGCCGCCGTAAACGGCCGCAAGCTAGCGCAGCTGCCAGGGGAGGGGGGGAGGGGAGGGCTATCGATGATTGACAGCCATGGAAGGCTGTCAGTCACTGAGCTGGAGGGGAAGGTAGAGCGGGGAGGGGGGGGGGGGAGTTCCGCCGGGGGCCACAGAATGGTGACATTCAATCCAAGCCTAAAGCTTTGTCTGTGAGTACGAGCAGAGGAAATGAAAGGGGAAGGGGTTTATGGAGGGCTGTGTAACTCTTGTGTCTAGTGAGTTTGATACATTCAATATTTCTGCACACTTTAAAAAGACTAACCTGCTCTGTTGGCTGAAAATGATCTCCATGTTGCTCTCATCAAACACCAGGTTGATATTTTATATGTAACGTTTCGCCAAAGTTTTTTTTGGTCAACTGAAAGTGTCATTCAAAGTCTGCCGTGTGCACTTCATAGTGGCGGAAGTCTCTGTGGGATGTGATCCCCAGCTGAACACGGCGAGGTTCAACAGTGAGGTCAGACGGACTGGTAGTACACACGGAGACCTCCGGCCGACCCTGAAACAAAACACCACGTCGCAGCCACTCTCACCTCAAGTCTCTCCCGCTCCCTCCTTTTACCCTGCCTGGCTCTCACTTTCTCCCACTCACACGTTTCTTTCTTTGTTCCCCCCACTCTCTCTCCCTCTCTCTTTCTATCCCCATTGAGCGGCGGGCTTGTCGCTCTCTTTCACAGCCCTCTCGGGCTGGAGGGAGAACAATGGTCGCACACTTTCCTCCCCTGAATGCTGGATAGTAACCCAATCAGTCTCTGTTCTCTCACATTCTTCCTCCATGCTTTTTTTAGTCCCTTTATTTCACTGTCCCCCCCCCACACACCCCTGCCCCATTTTCGTGACTGGGAAGTGGAAGAGGGGTTAAACGTGTAACGCTTGGCTTCTCGATGGTGTGGTCCTTTCCACACTGCGTTCTCCTTCTGCATGTGCTGCCCTGTTATACTGCTACAGGCCTACACACACACACACACACACACATTCTTTCATATTCACATTTACTCTTCGCACCTTTCTTCTCTATCTTCCATACACACATTTGGCAGCACTGTTTTATCTTGCCTTCGGAACATATTAGAAACACACAGGCACCATTACATAGACCTTCTCAAATACACACAGGACACACACACACTCATCGGTGTGTGTGTGCGTGCGTGCGTGCGTGCGTGCGTGCGTGCGTGCGTGCGTGCGTGCGTGCGTGCGTGCGTGCGTGCGCACACCTACTGTGTCACGAGTACACACTCACTCACTGCACTCTGCTCACCTATCAGGCAGACATACCCTTTTCTCTCACTCCCCCACACGAACACACACTGGTTCAAATTTTGTTTGTGTTTTTTGCAAACATTTCATCTGCCCTGTGTAACACAAACTATCTCGCGTCCCTTTCCCGTACAAGTCTGCGGGTTCATTTGGCTCCCGGTTCCCTCTTCGTGCGAGGAGCGAGAGGAAAGAGGTGGGAATGAAATGCACCTTCAAACAAAAGACACAGTGATTACCAGTAAACTGAGAGACGTTGCTCAACACGGCAACCTCAGATTTCCCGTCGCTCTCCTTTATGCCTCGACACAACGAGAGTTTTGGTCAAATAATACTTTCCATGCGAGTGAGTTCCTGCCTCAGAGCGCTAGGCCCCACCCACAGGGTTCCAGGAGAGTCCTGCACTCAGGCCCTCTCCATAGACACCTGTAGATATACACCAGGTGGTAGGGCACTGTGTTGCGGCTGGACTGGTGGTGGTGTTGTCACGGTGATAACGCTGCCTTGACGACGGGGGATTTTGATGCCGTGATGGTGTTTTGTTTTGAGTTTGAGTTGTTGATGTTAAGATGGTTTATTGTTTTTGTCTGTTGCTGTGAGGTGGTTGCCATGTCCATGGTGTTCCAGGGCCATTGTTCTTGTGGCGGTGGTGACGCTGCTGTAGGGCATTCAAACCGCAGTGATCATACCTTCCCATCTTACCCGCTCTATCGTCATGGATAAAAAGCATGGAAATGCAAAAAAAATTAATCTTTAAAAAAAACAACTCCATAATGATCGTATGATACATAAAGTATGGGAGGGAGAGGTGTTGCGTCGGGTTGGTCGGGGGAATGCTCCGATAAGAGCATCCATACCCTGTCATCAAAATGATTGATCGAAAACAGGGGAGTGCGAGGCATAGATCGACTATGAAGATGGCCAGAAGCAGTGAAACAAACAACCATGGCAGCGGATCGGAATTACGTCAACGCTATCCAGCCGCCCTGATACCAGCTGTTATTCCTGGCAAACATGAATGGAAGTTGATGCAGGGAACGCAGAGAGAGAGGGAGAGAACCACGTCTGTGTGTGTGTGTTCCTGTTCTAATCTATTTATTTACCTGTCATTGGCTGTGATAATAGTTTTCGCCCCCCCCCCCCCCCCCCCCCACCCCCTCTCGTTTACTCTCCCTCTCTGTCTCTCTCTCATTCTCTCTATCTGGTGATGGGGATTGGGTTTTGTGCGTCGCTGGATAATCACACCTGTATTTTCTCATCAAACTCTAATCAGACCAATTACACGCGTGACGGAGAGCGTGGGCAGGTTGATGCAGCGGGGTGATAAGACACACACACACACATCCATACACACACACACACACACACACACACACACACACACTCTCAATCAAATACACACACACAGACATACACACACATCCTTTGGGATTAAGTGCTCTGTCTTGGTGTATCTGCTTTTCTTATCGGGGACAACCATCCCTGACATGACCTGTCAGCTGCCAAGGCGACAATGTCTCGCTCACACTCCCCCGCACGCACCCACACACACACATTCATACAGTGCATGTATGTAATTGCCTCGTCCTCGTCCAAGTCTAACGCATGTCAAAAAGTGAATCAGAGGTCACCTGCTATCTAGCTAGTGTTACCCTCTCCCTCCGTCTCAACGCGTCCCGAATCCACATTCAGACTTCAGCATTTCTTCCCACAACAACAACAACAACAATCTCTTCAACCATCCTCCTCCACCAACCCCTTGAGGCCAGTTTTCTCATGAATTTGTTTTAATGGAAAAAACTGCCTTTAATAATGTTAATCTTTCTTCATGACGTTTCTCTCCCGTCCCCGATAGCCAGCCATACTTGTGTGCATCTTGAACTGTATTGTTATCGTTGGTCTTTTTGTCAGTATTTCCGCTGCTCTTAAACCTGTGTTCCCCTCATAGGGGGGAGTTCGTCATCGTAGCCTCTTTTGATTCTCCTCCCATCTCTCCGTCATCTCCCAGGCGTACGACGGCTTCGCCAGCCTGGGCATCTCCCGCCTGCTGGAGCCCTCCGACATGGTGCTGCTGGCCATCCCCGACAAGCTGACGGTGATGACGTACCTCTACCAGATCCGCGCCCACTTCTCCGGCGAGGAGCTGAACGTGGTGCAGATCGAGGCCAACAGCAGCCGCAGCACCTACAAGGTGGGCGACTTTGAGACGGACACCAACGCCTCCATCGACCAGGACAAGTTCTACGCTGAGCTCAACGACGTGCCGCACGTCCAGGCGGCCGGCGGGCCGCACGCCGCCACCGCCGCCGCCGCGAGCCACGCCGGCGACGAGCCCGACGGCGCTCACTCGGCGGCGGCGCCCGAGGAGGCGGGCGTTGGCAAGGACAAGGCGGGAGGGGCTTACTCCCGGCAGGGGCTGTCCGCGCTGTCGCTGCCGCTGCAGGCGACGACGGCCCCCCATGCGGTGGCAGCAGCGTCCATGCAGCCCGCCCCCGCCCCTCGCCGGTCCCTGGCCGGGGCCCCGGGGTCGGAGGGCGGGAAAGGCCTCCCCAAGGCCGGCCCCGTGGACGCGAGGGACGTAGCGCACAAGGCGGAGAGGGAGGCAGAGCGAGCGAGGCCGCACGCGGAGGAGGTGGCGGCGGCCGGAGGGGGAGACGCCGAGGGGGGATGTAAAAACTCAGAGTCCTCGGCGAGGGGGAGAGCCACCGCCTCCTCTCCCACCCAACACAAGCTGGGCTTCTCCTACAACCGGGACGCCGACCTCATCAAGAAGAAGAGAGCCAGCCTGCGCTCGTCGGAATCCGAGTCCGCCTCGGACTCAAACACCCCGTCGCCGGTCAACCACACGGACGCGTCCCCCAAGCAGGTAGGGTAACGCGGACCCACCCTGAGTAGGAAGTGGACCACACGCACGTCCTCTCAACGGGAAGGGGAACACCGACACGTCCCCTAAACAGGTGGGGTTACACAGACCCATTCTGTAAACCAGAGACGGTAACAGTCACACACCGTAAACAGGAAACGGTAAACAGTCACACACCGTAAACAGGAAACAGTAACAGTCACACACCGTAAACAGGAGAGAGTTACGCAGTCATACACTGTAAACAAGAAATGGTAACAGTCACAAACCGTAAACAGGAAACAGTATCAGTCACACACCGTAAACAGGAGAGAGTTACGCAGTCATACACTGTAAACAAGAAATGGTAACAGTCACAAACCGTAAACAGGAAACAGTAACAGTCACACACTGTAAACAGGGGACAGTTACGCAGTCACACACCGTAAATGGAACAGTTCCGCAGTCACACCCCAAATCAGGGGACCGTAACGTCCTGCAAATTGCATTTAGTTTAGTTTATTATATATAACGTTATTATAATTATGTGCAGTCAACCATTTTATTATTTTCTGTCCGATAAAATTGCATTTGATTCTATCTAACACAGCTGAGGTTACATATTACAAAGAAATATTCATTTTACGACATAAAAATAGTGTGAGAACAAACTCACACACACACACACACACACACACACACACCCGTCTGTGTGTAGTTTTGTATCTTTTCAGTTGTGAAGATTCATTTTCAACTGGCGGCTAAAGATCAGCGGTTACCTTCCTGTGTGTACACGCCCGCTCCCCTTAAATAGATCACCCCCTTGCCTTTCTCTCCCTCTTTTTAACCCTGCGTCTGGCCTTGATTGAAACTCTCTGGGGGCGCCGTCGGGCCTGGGACGCGGGGATGTGTCTCACAATCATACCGTTCCATTCCCTCCTTGGGCCTGTTAAGCCTCAAATCACAACCCCCAGATGATGACGCTGATGAGCCCGCTTCTTAGAGTTGTCTGTAACAGAGGAGCGGCTCTCGCTCCCTCTCTCTCTCTCTCTCTCTCTCTCTCTCTCTCTCTCTCTCTCTCTCTCTCTCTCTCTCTCTCTCTCTCTCTCTCGCGCTCTCTCTCTTGCGCTCTCTTGCTCTCTCGCACTCGCTCTCTCTCGCTTTCGCTCTCGCTCTCGCTCTCGCTCTCTTTCCCTCTCTCTCTCTCTCTCTCGCCCAGCCTTAGATGTTGTCGCTCACCTCGCTGTCGAGACCCCTAACATGCCACGGGGTCCGGCGGGCCTGTCTGAGGAAACAACCCTTCCCATTCCATCCCCGACCCCTTCTCTTGACATTTCATTATATTTTTCATTATTTTTCTCATCCCTGCTTTTGATGGCAGTTGGCACCGTGACCGCTCAGGCGTGAAGACGCCTTGCATAGAGCACACCTCTGCGCATCCCATCACGCACACACACACTAACGCACGCACACACACACACATATACACACACACACACACACACACACACACACACATACACACACACACACACACACACGTGAACACACAAACACACCTACAGATGCTTGCAGCTTCCTTGGCCGCGGCACTGTTTTTTGCACATGCACATTAAATGTAAGCCTATAGTTATGTTGGCTCAAGTCTTTACTCTTGCCCCTTTGCTATCAACCACCATGTTTACAAGCTCAAAGGTCAGGGAGAGGGGTCACGAAGGGGGGCCCATGGCACTCCATTTAGAGGTGCTTATCTGGCTACCGACAAGTCAAGTGTCCACAGCCCCGGCCAGATGTAAATGGTGGAAGGATAAAGTCTTTGTTGTTACGTTGTAAACAGCAGCCGCTATGAATATACGGCGCTCTAAGCCGAACATGAGCATCCCAGCACTGTTTTGCTTGCTTATGCCCCCCTTATAATACAGACAGGATTACCCCCACAGATAAGATGCTAAGCTGCCTGTGTGTGTGTGTCGGTGTGCATGCATCCACAACCCGCATACACTGTTTCGGTCCGCGTTTGTGTGCATGTGTGCACGAATATCTTTAGAGAGCTTCTAACCACTCGGGCTGGTCAGAAGCTGGGGAATATATACTGTGTTTATTGATATAAATTGATGTAAACCTATATTGGAAGTGTTTAAGTGTAACAAATTTGCAGACCCAATTTGAAAGTTAATTAGTAAAAGGTAAAGATTTTTTTGCAAAAACTTGCTAACCCCCATGATAAAGACCCTTATGTTTATTTGTCTTTACGTTGAGATAACTAATTTTTCTTTGCCTTAATACCATTTTCTCTCTTACTCTTTCTGCCAAAGGAGCCTCCGGTCTCTCCTGTAGAAAGTCCGCCAGCGGAGAAAGTGAGTAACACGTTTAAAACAGACGTTTGATAACCCATGCAAAACGACTATCGTAGCCGCTCCCCAGCCATGGTGCGAAGGCTCTCACCGGAAGGCTTTTCATGGGACTCCTTTGAAGACGGACGGTGGAGCTTGATTTCCTGGGTCCTTTCTCCATGCCCTGACCTCCTCCTGTCCTCTGTGTGTCCCTGGTCTCTGTGGTCCAGAAGGTGCAGTCCAGGCAGGAGGAGCTCAAGGAGAGGGCCAGGCTGCTCCTGGAACAGGCCCGCAGAGACGCTGCCATGAAGGCCGGAAACAAGAGCCCCGTCGGCCCCTCCCTGCCCACACCCACCAGGCCCTTCACTGCTGCTGAGGTCAGCCCCAGAGTGTGTGTGTGTGTGTGTGTGTGTGTGTGTGTGTGTGTGTGTGTGTGTGTGTGTGTGTGTGTGTGTGTGTGTGTGTGTGTGTGTGAAAGATGTGAAAGATGTATGCAATACTGGAGTTTAAACATCTTTAATAGATATAAATGGATTCTTAAAAATCATACAAAGAAGGAAGGGATGAATGTGTGTATTTATGCATGCAGAGTAGAATCTGTAATGTCCCCGAGAGGTGGTGTGATTCACAATGTCATAATACATAACATACATAACACACATAAATAACTAACGGTGACAAGGTTACCATCACAGTTAGAACTCGAACGTCCAGAGGGCCAGCCCAAACAGACGCGAAGCCTGCACTTAGTGGAAAGTGATCATCATAGTGATTGATTGACCCTGAACAGGGCATGCACCCTCCACAGGGTGCTGGGAGTCTGGTGGAATAGTCTGGTTCTTTCAAGCTCCTCACCTGGTCATGGAGGCTGTTTGTGAATTCATTGTACATTTCCAGGGAAGAGGTAACAGTGAGATAAAATGACCCCATAAGCAGAGGAGGCTGTGTTTCTCTGTGTGAGCATTTTCTGAGCTAGTTCATGGACCTTTTTAACTTTACACCCTTTACAACTCTCAGGCATCAACCACAACAACCACACCATACATTTTGCGTCCCAGATGCTCTGGTGAAATGTTCAGTTCAATGCCTTCCTCGAGGACTCTCCGACAGTCGTCTCAGGGAGAGAGCAGAGCTCGGGGCTGCTGTGCTCACAGTTTCCAGGGGCCGTTGGCTTGTGGTTCTCTCTTCATTCCTGCCTCACGCTGAAGAGCATCCGCGCACGCTCTAAAGCTGTCAGGTACGGCCACTGGTTTTTACGGCATGTCACAGTTACAGCTTACAACGGTCTCAATCCTCCACCGCGCTCCTTCTGGGTCTGCTGCTACGGCGGGCCGACCCGGCACACACAGCTCCTTCTTCAGTGTCTCTTGTCAAGGCAGGGGCAGCTTTTCTGATCATTTAGTGAGAATGCAGCCAAGCAGTTAAACAGACCTTTGCTTGTAAAGGATTGTGCCCGGGCACTTCTCAGGGTAGCCGGGAGTTTGGGGGGGGCCTCTGTTTGTCAGCGGGTAGCTGGATGGATGGCCCTCTCCTCAGCACGGGGATAGCATTAGCAGGGCTTAGACTATACCCATGGCTATGACACAAAAAGTCGATTAATATGTTTTAAAAACGGAGGAAGAATAATATGAATAAAATAAATCCTTCATTTGGAAAGGCCGTCATGTTCACCAACCTTCCTACGAAGTTGGCCGTCTGCTCACGAACTGAACGTGTTTACGACCTGCAGATTGAAGCCTTGCTTAAGAAGACTGATTCATAATAATACTGGCGTTGGTTGTGGTGGTGTGGGGACAAGGGATTTGAGTGTGAAAATGAAATGAATTCCTTTTTGTAATGAAATATCTGAAAGGCAGCAGCAGCCTTGCACACACTTCGCCATCAGAATCCTAAAAGCAAGATGACCTTGAATTAAAACATTATTTTTTTATAGGGGAGAGATGTGTCTCAGCCAGCACCTGTATGTTTGTGCATATTACACATTATATTTATACACTCTGTTGGGTCCAGGGGGGGTGGTGAGTCTCAAGATTAACCGTTTTTGCATAATCCAAAGAAATGCATTAAAAAGCATCCTTCCAAGGACTGTTGGAGGTATTTTTCCCCCCAAGAAGAAAGTAAATTAAGAGTACGTCAAGGCGGTCGGCGCGGCAAATGTATTCCCTGCCGCCGACAAAAGTCCTCTGCCATCTCCTTGTTGTCCTTCTACAAAATGGCTGCCTTCACTCCGATTAGCTCCTTAAGTCACAAACTGCCCTCTCGCTCTCCTTATTTCTCCCTCTCTGCCATTATCTCTCTCCCATCCTCTCCTCTCTCCTTCTGAATTTCTTTACTCATTTCCAAGGACGAGTGGTTAATAACCCCCCCCCCCCCCCCCCCCCAACTGGAGCATTAGAGAACAGGGGTTCAGTAGGTTGGGTGGTTGTGTGTGGGGGATGGGGGTGTTATTGAATTGATTCCTCTTTTCAATAGAGAACATTGATCAAAGGAATCTGCACCCCCTAACGGGGCTAACGTGCTGATAATTGTTAGCGATTTAGATTAGATTATGGGATGTCTTGTTTTGATTAACGCGCACAAGCTTGTGTGTGTGTGTGTGTGTGTGTTGCAGATGCAAAGGGGAAAGCATGTGTGGACATGGCTTGTCACAGTGAGTGGGACAGACTGGTTTATGTTGACAAATGAGGATGAGCAAGACTGTTAAGCTATCAAATTCAAACAGATTCTGAAAACTTGTCGTTACTTCATTAATAAAGGAAACATCTAAATATATATTACATGTATTTTAGTATTTGTTTAGTATATTATTATCGTATGTAGAGTAGTGAATGAGGCTGTGAGTACAATACCGTAGCAGACAAAAATTAAATTCATGTGAAGGCACATGCAAATTCTTCACTAAACGCACTCAAATAGATGTCTTTATTAATTAAGGTAAATGGCTTAATAGGGTGTGTGTGTGTGTGCATGCACGGATTTCTGCAATTTTAGTACAAATTGACCTTTATCTGGGGTCACTGCTTCTGTACAATCTCTCTCTCTCTCTCTCTCTCTCTCTGTCGCTCTCTCTCTCTCTCTCTCTCTCTCTCTCTCTCTCTCTCTCTCTCTCTCTCTCTCTCATGTTTTGATGTCTTTGACAAATGCACACTATGGTTCATTAGGTCTGTAAATCTTCAGAAGTCATCTACATGTTGATAATCAAGGAGCTAATGAGCATTAATGAGATAAATGAATGAACATCCTTGAACCCGTCTCCCTGCTCCTAGGCCACACCCACAGTGTGTGATGCTTCAACACTTACTCTTCAAATGAATGGCTGAAGAATATTGGATTTATGAAACAAATTTGGCCTGTGTGTGTGTGTGTGTCATTGTGTATCTGTTAAGTAAGTGTGTGTTTGCGTGTGAGGTTTGTGCGCGTGTGTGCATGCGCGCGCGTGTGTGTGTGTGTGTGTGTGTGTGTGTGTGTGTGCGTCTTCGCTCCAGGTCTTTCAACCCATTAGCAGATGAGAGTAGTAATTTCACAGCAGCCTGGTCAGGCTAATTATCAGGATGCACGCTCCGACCAGGAGAACTTTGTGCACGCCACTACCCGCATTTCCGTGTATTTCTTACCCCCGAATTGAAATGCAAAAAAGGTGCACGTACGAGTTAGTGTGTGTTGGTGTGTGTGTGTGTGTGTGTTTACTTAATATTTGCAAATGTACTGTACCTGTACTGTTTTGTGTCAACTTTTCCATTAAACCCCAAATATGTGTGTGAGTGTGTGTGTGTGTGTGTGTGTGTGCGTGCGTGTGCGTGCGTGTGCGTGTGTGTGCGTGTGTGTGTTTTTGTCCGTGTGTCTTTGTAGATAAGTGTGGCATTCCCATGCACACACAAACTGTGTGGCTTGTCCCACATTGGAGAGCTCTGCTGTTCACTGACTCGTTGTGATTCCTATAATTGGTGCCTGTTTGATTTTTACTCCACTCCCCCCCTCCTGCCCTTCCCCCACTGCTTCTGTTCTTATTTTCCCCAGTTTCTCCTTCTGCAACTGTGGAGGCACGTCCTGGGTCCTCTGTGGTCTGCTCTCCCCTCCTTCCTTGTAGGCCACAAGACACAAAAATAATTTAAAGCGATGAATACTTTATTACATTTTTCTATTTGACAAAGAGACCAAAATGTGCAGAATTAGTCTGGTTTGGCTCTGCTTGGGATAGGATTGCTCCTCACTTGGCACAATGTGTTCCCCTGAGAGCCTGATCCTGCTGGGCTGATCATTCATTGCTACTACCGTGGGATTTGAAAAGGTGCTCTTTATTTATTTGAGTTTTCTTTGAGATCAATGTAAACCAACTTACATGGCTCATTACACACCCCACGCTGCGGTGTCTGCTCTGTTACGAAGCGCATCCAATTAGGAATATTAGAACGAATGCATTTAATGCTACTTATAAAAAGACTGTTTTTAAGTCAACATAAGTCATTTCTAGAGATCAAACAGTCATGTTCTATATCCAGGCCTCTGTCTTGTATACCGATTTAGAGCCAAAGCTAAGCGTCTTACCCAGATTAAAAAGGCCTGTACTATTAGTTCAGTTCTGATCTAATTTAATCCCATCAAGTCATAATGCAGCAATCATCCAAACTGAGACCCAGAATGTGAATCATTCAGAACACCACAAGACAACAGCAAGAAGAACACCTCAATACCGAGTCAAATAAAGGACACATTCAACTGTTGCCTCCTAGTCAGCACCAAGTAAAAGGGATGACCATTTCATCAACAAATATAGAGAACAGAACTTGTCCATTTTGAAAATGCAAATATGGCTTTGTGAACCCTGCCTTTGTTCTTCTCTCTGACGCCCGCTCCTCTCCCCTCCCTCTCCTCTCCTCTGCTCCTTTTTAAACTTTCCTCTCTGCATTAATAGTTTTTCTCCTACTCTTTTTAATGTGACTGCTGTTCCTTTCTTCTCTCTTTCTCACTTTCTTCTCCCATTCTCTCTCTCCCTCTCTCTCTCTCTCTCTCTCCCCTCGCTCTATCTCTGCCGCCCTTTCTTTTCTTATTCTGAAGAATTTTCCCGTAATGAAACTAAATGGTTTGGTGGTGATTTTCTTTGGAATGTGTATTCATGTGTATAAGTGTGTGCATGTGTGAGAGCGAGGGAGAGAAAAGGGAAAGAAGGTGCGAGTGGAATGTCTGTTGTGGCTCAATTGGCTTCAGTGTAGATCAAAGTCATCGTGTGTGTGTGTGTGTGTGTGTGTGTGTGTGTGTGTGTGTGTGTGTGTGTGTGTGTGTGTGTGTGTGTGTGTGTGTGTGTGTGTGTGTGTGTGTGTGTGTGTGTGTGTGTGTGTGCGCGTGTGCATGTGTGCGAGCAAGTGTGCATCTGAGAAGGACAGCACTCACTTGCATGAATTGTGCTGATCAAGCCATCAGAGAAAAGTGCATGCTTGGCCACGCACATACACACACACACACACACACACACACACACACAAACACACACACACACACAAATACACACACACACATTCAATCAGCGCTGCACTCAAACTTTACATTTACTCTCCATTTGTTCTGTTGGTCAAACAGGCCCTGTATCTTTCTTCCCATATTGCCTCACATCTGGCTCTTAGACAAACACATAGACAGATATGTCTTGAAAAGTAGACTTAATCACACACATTGTTGCACTCATGTTGTATTAAGTTTAGGACTTTCAGTTCCACACTTATTGTGTATCCACTGCCTATCGCTCCTATCCCCCCCCGCCCCCCCCCTCCCACCCCGCTCTTCCACGTGACACTTTCTGTGTTAAGTGTCTCAAATCAGGCCTGTTCTAAAGAAGACATGAATAAAATATGAGCGCCGACTCTGTCGCCACCGGGTTCACCGTTCACTGCATCCGCAATAATAACTCTAGTAATCCTACTAGTTCTGCCCAAAACCCTTTGTTTTAACTTAAGGGAAAGTTTAATTAGAGACTGAGTGCGTTGTGTGTTTGTGTGTGCGTGCGTGCGTGCGTGCGTGCGTGCGTGCGTGCGTGCGTGCGTGCGTGCGTGCGTGCGTGCGTGCGTGCGTGCGTGCGTGCGTGTGTGCGTGCGGGTGCGCGCGCGGGTGTGTTTGTGTGTGTGCGAGCGCGTCTGTGCGGGTGCGTCATCCTGATTCCATGTGTGGAAGCTGCTTCCCTTCCTCTGTGTCCTCACAATGACTATCTTAAGTTTGTGTAGCATTCTAGAAGACCCTGCGTCTTCACCCTCCCGCCATCACAGCCAGAGAGTGTGTTTGTTTAAAGCGCTGTGCAGCGCACCCCAAGCCCCAAGCCCTCACACAGCCACTAGGGGCTGTGTGTTCCTCCACTCTACCTGTTGTACCAGTCTCACTGTCTCGGCCAGAGAGGGCCTTGCTCTACACCTGCTCTTTGGAAGTGTGCACAAACAGACGCACACACACACCCAACCCCCAACCCCCAAACACACACACACACACACACACACACATACATCCATACAACCTCAAAACATATGTATGTGTACATATTGTATGTATGCACACTGCACATATAGTGTGCTTCTGTGTGTTTGTTTGCATGCACACTTCATCTTTTAATGCAAATACACACTTTTAGCCTGTAGATCGTCACATGATCTTGACACACATCTCTCCCACAGTGTAGCTTGCACAGAAACATGAATGTGTGCACATGTACACACATACTCACACATGCACGCACACGCACACAAACACACACACACACACACACACAAACTCAAACAATGACACACAGAGGCACAGACACACACACACAGCCTAGAGAGCGGACACACGCCGGTGCACACAGACGCGGGGCTATCATGCGCACGCATCCATGGAATCTTAATGACGCCCTGCCCAGGTGCTTTGATAGCCCTGTACACTGGCTGCTCTTTAATTCCTTATCAAATGCATTGATCGCAGTGGGCCTCGCACGCTCATTGATCCGCACATTCTGTCTGGGCCCAGGCGATAAGCTGACCACACTTTCTCTCTCTCTCTCTCTCTCTCTCTCTCTCTCTCTCTCTCTCTCTCTCTCTCTCTCTCTCTCTCTCTCTCTCTCTCTCGCTCTCTCACTCTCTCTCTCTCTCTCCAGCTCTCTCTCTCTTTCTCTCTCTCTCCAGCTCTCTCTCTCTTTCTCCAGCTCTCTCTCTCTCTCTCTCTCTCTCTCTCTCTCTCTCTCTCTCTCTCTCTCTCTCTCTTTCCAGCTCTCTTTCTCTCTCTCTCTCTCTCTCTCTCTCTCTCTCTCTCTCTCTCTCTCTCTCTCTCGTGCCCTCACTCTCTCTTTGTGTCTTTATCTCGCTCTATCCCTCTCATCTACTCTTGGACATCATTTTATATTTTCCACAATTTTTCTTTGCTTCACCAATCTCTCACACACACACATGCATGTGCCCATGCGCGCACACACACACACACACACACACACACGGACAGACAGACACACACACCCTCTCCATCATCCTGGAGCTCTTAGCGTCCGCAATGCTGTCGCGATGAATTATATATTAAAATGTTTTCTCTCAAATCCATACATATGATTATATATCTTCTCTTTCTAATCTTGCGTAAACAAGATCCATAGATTGATTGAACGGGTGTTTTTATGAATACAGTGTTGTGCGGAGGCCACTCTGCCTTAAGATTATCCATACGCTGACTGATAGAAATCCTTATCCTGACGTTGACATCTCTGATGATTGCAGAGAGCACATGTATCCATCGTTCTGTAGGAAAGCCCATCTTTGTCCTAATAGCTAGGGTCCAATGCATCACAGTGTTTGTATCCGCTATTGGAGAACCGCTGCGCTACTTGGACCACCAATTAAGTATTTCAAGGGAGGTATTTAAGTTTTTTAGAGCAGTGAGTTAATGTCAATGCACTCTTGCTCGATGACCACACATGTCTTGCTCTACTGTGTGGGTGCACATAAGGCCCATTGGTGCATGCATGAGTAGACACCTGACACACCTCTTCACCGTGTGACTGCGCCAGGCATGACATCTGCTGTATTGTGACCGACAGACTGGATCTCGGGGACATGGGGAGTGTCCACCATCAGGGGGAACCAAGACATCCAGCAGGTTAACTTCAAAGTAGCCTTTACTCACAGCAAATATGTTTCGGCTGTGTTTCTTTTGAGGTGCATTCAATTTGTTGTTTTCATTTAGCTTTTAGTTTCTGCAAGAAGGACAGTTGAGGTGTGACACACTGGAACCAGTCAGATGTGATTTCCACTTCAGCCAATCCTAATATGCTTCGATATAAACGTACAATTTCCAGACCTTACCAGGCCTCTTGAACCACTAGTGTGCTGTGTAGTAATGTGTATTAGGGCATATGTGAGAGATAACACTCTCACATATATGTTTAGAAATCTTGTTGAAAACCCATTTTTTTCTATTTTACAGCGCTCCTCTCTTGAGATTTTAATTTTGAGTAGCTCATTGCTTCTGGTCAACATCAATGTTCAAACGCAGCATATATCAGAGCTTTGAGTACCTGATGGATCTTTGCTGAGCCTGGAGTTTGAGTTTGGTGTACTCCACGATAAAAATCATCTTAACCAGTGAACGTAAAGCAGAGCAATACACAATGCATGGGGCATTCGCACTGAACTTCAAACTGAATGAGCAGACTGTAGAGAGCTAGTGACGCACCATCAAGGTACCACATATTAGAAGAGGCTGAACTTACTAGAAGTATTTCCACGCAGCTGAGTGCCACACACCGCTCATTCACTCTCTCGCTCTCTCTTTCTCTCTCTCTTCCGTTCAGTCAATCCAGAAAAGTGTAGCCAAGGCAGAGCCCTCTTTCAACCAGACACACGCGTACCTCCCTCGGACCTCCAGAGTGGCTCGGTGGAGGCTGATCCCACCCAGACGCCAGGCCCACTGCTAAGTGGTCGTTCAGGTCCATCTCCACGCTCCCCCTGGAGACTGAGAACTCCCAGAGAGACGGACAGGACACACAGCCATTGTTTGCTCTGCCTCGCCGTCTGCGCTTAACACAGGGCTCCCCATCCTCGCAATGCAACACTGAGCAAGACTGACCAGCGTGTCTCTGGTTGTACCATGTGGTACTGTGATCACTGAGTAGAACCAGCGTGTCTCTGGTTGTACCATGTGGTACTGGGATCACTGAGTAGAACCAGCGTGTCTCTGGTTGTACCATGTGGTACTGGGATCACTGAGTAGAACCAGCGTGTCTCTGGTTGTACCATGTGGTACTGGGATCACTGAGTAGAACCAGTGTGTCTCTGGTTGTACCATGTGGTACTGTGATCACTGAGTAGAACCAGCGTGTCTCTGGTTGTACCATGTGGTACTGGGATCACTGAGTAGAACCAGCGTGTCTCTGGTTGTACCATGTGGTACTGGGATCACTGAGCAGGTCCCACGTGTCTCTGGTTGTACCATGTGGTACTGGGATCACTGGTTAGTAAATTTGTATTGATTGCACTGGTACATTGCAGTGGAGTGAATTGATGTTTGTGTTTCTGTGTGTGTTTGTTTGATCAAAACACAACAACTTAAAAATATGCATTGGTATGAGATCATGTGAAACTCACTTTTAAACACAATAAAAAGGCTATCGGACAAAGGAGAGAGAGATAGTCCCTCTATTTCCTTGCTCCTGCTCTCTCTCTCTCTTTCTCTCTCTCCTTCCCCTTTCCCTCCAAACATGTTCTATATTTTCTAATCAGCATCTCCATAGCTGACTGAGCTAGCACGGGGCAAGATGCATTTTTCTATAGTGCTAATCCTAGCCTCTGGATAGGCAAAGGCAATTTCACATTTTCTGTCCCCAAAATGGCTGACAACAATAATGCCGAGATGTGTGTTTTAGAGTGTGTTAGGGACTGGCTTGTATAAACACACACACACACACACACACACACACACACACACACAGCCTCCTTACATTGGTAGTTGTATCCATATCTTTAGAAACCAGATTGGCTATCGGAGTCAGTTCACAGCCAGAAGGACATTGTTAACCTTACTATTCATCATATTTCCTTTACTCAAGACTATGAGAGAAATGTCTGAAAATCATTATGCCAGGATGAAAAGAAAGGGAGGTGTGAAGGAACAGCAGCTTTAACAATATTGTAACCATAGCATCAAACCTCATTATTAGCTTACAGGATGGAAAAGAAAAGCAGTACCGAATATTCAAGGTCTCTATTAAATAAACCTATGTGTAATTATTGTAATTGCTCTCTTGGTGTGTGTGTGTGTGTGTGTGTGTGTGTGTGTGTGTGTGTGTGTGATTATAAGTATTTGTATAATGGTAAGGTAATCTCTCTCTCTTTCTCTGTCTTGTCTGTCTGTCTGTCTGTCTTTCTCTCTCTCTTTATATCTTTATCTCTATATATATACACACATACTTGTGTTGTCCCTTTGGGAATTCTCTTAGGTCCTCAAACACACGCACACACACACGCATATGCACACACACACACACACACACACACACACACGCACACACACACATGCACACGCACACGCACACACACACATACACACAGCCAACTGTCATTTGCAATCCTGTATTGTCCCAGTATGACAATGGCTCCACACAGTCAGTTGAGATGGAGATGGAGAGATGTAGGTGCTCAGTGGGGCCAGCTTGTTGTGCTAATGGATCAACGGATGCTCTGAAAAGAAGCAGCCTTAAAACCTCTGACTCAATATGGAGGAGGCAGATTAACAGCTACTCACACCAAGGGGTAGTACACACACACACACACACACACACACACACACACACACACAGACACACACACACACACAGGCTCACACACACGCACACTTACACCTATCTCCAGATTGAGTGTTTGTGTTTTTGTTTGTGCGATATGTGTAAGTATGTGTGTGTGTGTGTGTGTGTGTGTGTGTGTGTGTGTGGGTTGGAGTGGTTATGCTGGTTATGTTTTGCATAAATACCTTTTCTTTTGTGTGTTTTCAAATGTTTTGTGTTTCAAAGTTGTGTGTGTGAAGGTGTTTGTATCTACACAGGTACATGTGTGTGTTATTCGGTGTGTGTGTGTGTGTGTGTGTGTGTGTGTGTGTGTATGTGTGTGTTTTTGCTTTGGCCAGTGCTATCAGTATGATCAGATTGGATGGGCCTGAAAATGGCATTTCTGTCATTACTGTGATGCCTGTTGCTCAATACTGTATCTGTCTGACTCTAAAGCCATGATGTGTGTGTGTGTGTGTGTGTGTGTGTGTGTGTGTGTGTGTGTGTGTGTGTGTGTGTGTGTGTGTGTGTGTGTGTGTGTGTGTCAGGGGATGGGGGCTGTAGCAGTGTATGTCCGTTTCTTAAGAGTTTTTTAAGTCTAAAGATGAACATCCATTAGATAAGAGTGTATCCCAAGAGTGTATATTATTTGGTGTGAATGTATAAAATAAATATCTTAATCTCTGCTGGTTCCATTCCCACTGCTCTCCTGAATATTCGCGGGTTGTTACAAATCCATCTGGACAAAACCCTTGCATCTGAAAACATATAGACACACCAACCACACTGGCTTTCTACCTCGAGTAGTTGGGTTATTACGCATTCAGCCTGACGGAGTTCAGCGATAAAGTCGACGTGGGTTTGTCATGAATACTTCCCTGTGAAGACGTTTGCATCTATGGTCCCACTAGTGGTGAGCAATTGAATACGACCAATGAAACGCCCCGGTTTTCACCCAGTTTAAAATGTGTCAGGTGGGTTTGAATCCCAAGTAACACAGTTCAGTCTGTCCAGTGCACAGAGTACAGCCAGTTGTGTCACTGCATGGCGTCAACATTGTTTAATCAGCCACATTCAGAATATCCTCCTATCCTACTTTTGGGGAAACTTGACTAGGAAATGACCAACATGTGTGTGTGTGTGTGTGTGTGTGTGTGTGTTGTGTACAGGAGCAGGACGCAGAGCGGAGGAGACAATTGAGAGAGAGAGCCAGACAGCTGATAGCTGAGGCTCGCTCCGGAGTCAAGATGGCGGACATGAGCGTGCTGGACGCCTCTTCTGCAGGCAGGAACAACAAGGCTGCTCCTGGTGCAGGTTGGTACCTGGTTGGTCCGTCCACGTTGGTATGGAGGCAACGCGGCTTCTTACACACGCACGCGCCCACACAACACGTGGAAGTCGCCCAAACCTACGTAATGTTCAGAATACCACCGTGTTTCCTGTATTTGTAATCAAATGAAGACAGATTCATGCACACTGGTATGCCTCTTATTAATATGAATGCATATGAACTCTGCCTCGTACGCATGCGGCCAGTCATTTTAAACCCACTCATGTGTGATCCCTGCGGGCTCACACACTGCAGCAGTCTGAAGGAAGAGCAGCGCCTTCAACCAACAAACATCCGGGCCTCCAGCAGAGACCCACACTCTGATTAAAAGGCTTTTTTTTGTTTTGGCCGACACAGACTAATACTAATACCTGTTTTTGTTTGGCACACTTGTGTGACTACTTAAACTGGAAAGGACAAAACACGACCAAAATTGCACTGGCCTCCATTAGACCCACCTACACACACACACACACTCAACTTCCTCTGCATGTATTTCCATTACCCTCTCATAAGGGGTTCTCGCTAATCCTTGCGAGAAAAACAAAATGTCATTTGACGAGAGCCCCGGGTCTGAGGAACACCACCCTGGTATTTACCCACTGCCTGTTTTACTCACCGCTTCCTGTCTTGTGCGCTGGGCTCAGTAATTGACGTCTAATCAACAGCAAACTTTTCTTGGCTGACTAACAATGGAAAATATAGACCACCAAAACCAACCCCTTTCCTTCCAATATCAGCTAGGGGGGGGTCCGTTGGACAGCGTTTGCCCGCTAGCCCTCAATTGCACCAGATTTCCATTTCCACGAGATGAGGGTTATTATGGTAATGCCCATTATTAAAGCTCTCTCGCTATTTGTTTAGAATTTCTCCAAGTGACACCGTTCAGGGTAAAATCAATGGGAAGAGAGAGTGAGAGACGGGTAGATGGACAAAGAGTGTGTGCCACCAGTGTGCACCAGTCCGATTCCTTTGACTTTTACTTCACAGTGTAATTCTAGACCTTTATGTGGGCCCTTCTAAAATAAACAGATATTATATAACAAAATATTCACATATTTGATAGTTTTTTAAGGCACTCACTGCCTATGGTATCTGACAAGGATGATAAGGATCTGATGAGGATTGTGTATCGGGTAGTGATGGGGCTAGCCTATTTTACCCTGTTAGTGGATCCATATCCAACCAGGTACAAGAACAGTCACATAGTTAGTAATGCATCTAATGACATGGCTTTCTAATCTTGCTTAAGGATACTTATAAGTCGACAAATATTGGGAACCCCTTATCTAAAATCACTATTTTCTAACATAACACCTCGATTTAACCACCTCCTAAACCTAAACTCAACCGCCTCTCACCAAAGCTTTCAATTTAATACCTGAACATATTTATTTCTAACTTGTATAGCCTATCTAATAAACAATCCCAAAAACATTTTTTGTAAACGTTTTTGAACTATATAGCTAAATCTAAACCAAAGAAGAAGAAAAAAATAAGTGATCTGATATCTTTACTAGATATGTTTACCTTGAGCTGAGGGAACTGTGTGCATGTGCTGGTGTCCATTAGGAATCCCATCAGCGTAGCAATGAGGGTCCAAAGAACCAGTCACATATTGTATGTTACGCAAACCTCTGCAGTCTAAGCTGCAGTGCTTATGAAGCTACAACAAGTCCATCTCCATTTGTAGACACCAGTCCTCAGTCCTAATGACGCTACTATCATGACTTCAACAAGGAATTTAACCACAAGTACACAACTAAGCAATAACTTAAACCCTTTCTGAGTCTGAAACTGCACAAGCGCCAGCAGAATACAGTGTCCTAAGATGTACCGGTATGAATGAAGCTTTATGTGTCAGATCAGAGATAATATATAACAAGAAAAGCTCTAAAGATATGGGGAAAGGACTAAATATAACGAGAAATGCTCTAGTTATAATTAGAAAAGGACTAGATATAACAAGAAAAGCTCTAGTTATAACGAGAAAAGGACTAGATATAATGAGAAAATCTCTAGTTATAACGGAAAAGGTATAAATATGGTGAGAAATGGACTTGGGCTTAAAAAAACAAAAACCTGTATGTAGGCGGCACCTGTGTAAAGGCTGCAATAACAAATGCCCAATTTAAGTACATCAAATGATACCTGAAAGCCTCCACGTGTTGCTGAAAGGGTCAAAGACACTCTTTTGATTCGTTTTTTTATTGTTTTGTTATAAAAAGCTGCAGCATAAAAAAGTCATTGTAAAGCTTTGGACCTTCTTTGATGGTAATATCTAAGGGTTTCTGTGCGGTGGGCACGATGATGTCAAAGGACAGACTGCGAGCATTTAAGATTGGATCGTCTGCATCGGTGTGAGCGCTCTGTTAGAAACACCACTCACTTAAGTTCCAATAAGACACACTGCGTGTCTTTAAAGTTAAGTTTAAATTCAATTGCACCGCAGCACTAGCGCTATTCAAGAGCATGCAGATAAATGCACTATTCTGGATAATGGATCACCAGAAATTAGTATATAACGTAATTGGAGTATATTACCAAATTAGCAGCCTGTTGTTATTAGTTCAACCTGTTTGTGGCAGTGGGGGATTACCATTTAGCGTCCATATTGATCGTGTGACAAACCAAAGGTATTTTGACAGAATACATGGCATAATCACCGCAGAGCGAAATGCCTACACGGTAAAATCCTGGCCGTCTGATTTTGGTCATACACCTTTTGCGCTGGTATATAAGGGACACTGACAACTAATTTGTCCGATTTTTTTTTATGTAGGCTGTGTTCTATGTTTGCGTAATTACGGTAGTTATAGTGAGAAAATGTCTAGTTATAACGAGTTATGTGTGTTCATATTTTCAGTGCACTGCCGTACTAACTCACTTTCTGTAACTGCTTCTCTCATTTTCTCTCGAGCAATTTTTGTTTATTTCCCTTTTTTCAGTTCATCTCTTTCTCACAGGATGATGAAAGTTCTGTGTTGTTATTATTTTGTTCCTCCTCATTGTAACAGGCTTTTTGGCTTTTGGAAGACAACAATGTTTCCCCAGACTGACTCCCTTTAGAGGCTTTGAGAAATATGTTTTCATGCAGTTTCCTTTTTGTTTCCATCTCTTGTTATTTGGG
>NC_140277.1:13451537-13464037 GCF_964030765.1 Micromesistius poutassou
GTGAGATTGGCTGTCCCATGAAGCCTGATATTGTGTCAAAGATGGATGACCAATAATGAGCTAGCTTTGTGCAAGACCAGAACATGTGGGTATGTGATGCTGGATTGTACATACATCAATCACATAATGGGTCTACATCAGAAAACCGTTTACAATTCTGCTTTTTGAACAAACAGAAAACATAAGCACCCCTAATCAGGTGAACAATTTGATGTGTAATGGCTTCCTCTCAGGGAATCTTTGCTGCTGAACTGTTACTAAATCAACAGTACTAAAGGGCTGATTATGGGCCCATGTTCACGCAACGCAAGGGAGTTTATGGACCCCTTTAAGTCCTTGCGGACCCTCTTTGCGTCCACCGCAAGGGCCTGACGTGCGCCTCCAAAAAATTGCAACCTTCCGTTGAGGCGACGCAGCCACAAGGGCTGTGATTGGTCCGCTCACTAAAACCCGACGCAGAACTATAAAGGTTCACAACTGCGTCGAAGCATCTGCGTGGTCATTGCATTGCGTGAACGTGGGACCATAATCAGCCCTTAAGAGTGCCTCATCTAACATTGCATTGATGGGACACGTCTGAGGTCAGGGTAAAGGCAATGCTGGACATTCTGTCATATTGTGTCACTTTAACAGAAACTAAATGTTATGCTATGTCCAATAGAAACTAATCGTTACGTCTATGCTTAATTTTAAAAAGTTACATTTTTCCAGAAAATACTCATGATTAATACTAAAAAAATACTACATGATTTCGCCATGAAGGCCGGTTTACACCTCTCTTTTCTGGAAGTACACACATACGCACCCTGAATTTTGCACATGCTCGACCCAGCTCAATTGGTCTCCTGTTGTTCTCAAGCTTGATCTGCCCAGGTCATATTATAGTCACAAAATGAAAAGTCAAAAAAAAATACGGGAAATTGCTCAACGGTAGTATTTTATAGGATCAAATGGTGGACACCCATTAAACTAAAACTAAACTTGAATTTAGTTTTGATTTAAATTGTGAACTTAAAAGTAGTTTGACAGTGGGTTGCGTGTGTGTGTGTGTGTGTGTGTGTGTGTGTGTGTGTGTGTGTGTGTCTGTGTCTATGTCTATTAGTGGTCTTCTTCAAGCCGCGTGGGTTTTGCCACTAAGTGTTGACTTTATTACGTGTTTCGCCATCTTATTAGCGTAGTGCGAACGCCAATCTCCACCGCCCCTAGTCTCTCTTTTCCACTCGGCTTAGCATATTGGGAGGCTTCGTAATAAAAGCAGCTCTGCGTGACATTCTTGATAGCGGGAGAAGTGAGCGTGGAGCTTTTTAACACATGTTCGCTTTGAAAACAATAGGTCTTGCTTCCGCGTTTTGCATAATCTGTGTATATTTTTTGGCTCTGGGTTTTGTTGAAAGTCAAGTTAATTGCTTTCCTCTGTCTTTCGTTTATGAGCGAGGGAGGGAGAGAGAGAGGGTGTGTGTGTGTGTGTGTGTGTGTGTGTGTGTGTGTCTTTTGAAGGATGTTTTCACAAACAAGCGAAACAAACCTATCAACCTCCTTTGAGTTTGCCGGTGGTGTGTGTGTGTGTGTGTGTGTGTGTTATACACTGTTTTAGTCACAGTAATCACAGAACAGCTCTGAAATCCCGTAGCTGCTCACTAATAAACGTCTGATACCAGCTCTAAGCGGTTGAGGGAGTTTGACGGACTAACCGGCCAAATGTGTGCAGACTAATTGCACACAATGTTTTTGAAAGTCGATAATTTGAGGCAAAATCTTTTTTTCCCTCATCTTTTATTTCGTGTATGTGTGCGTGTGCGTGTGTGTGTGTGTGTGTGTCCGGGTGAGAGAGACAAATTATGTCAATGCCTCTGTACTTAATGCTTGACTTTCTTGCGAAAGCTAAGCATTTCAAATTCCTCTTGGTAGCTGTTGTGTTGATGAGAGGATTGGGGAGATGGCCTGCTGTTAACTTCATGTCACAATTAGGTTTCCCTGGCGGCTATTTGTTTACACGTTGAACAATCAACATTGCACATAGACTGTACATGCAAACAAAGTTGCTTTGGCTGGAATTACTTTTAAAACCCTTTTATTCCATTATTCCATCCTAGTGCTGCCATTATTTGCTTTTATCAGTACATCACCATTTGATATTACACTAAAACACATAGTTTTGTTGTTGTTGTTGTTATTTTTTTGTTACAGTGTTCTTTGTTACGGTGTGACAGAAATTTTAAAAGCAATGGTATTATTTAATAACCCCTGACTCGAGTTAAGGGTGCCTATTTTGGTATAGTTGTATGGGGCACATCTTATAGATTACAACAATCTTCACGATGAAACCAAATGAGAGAGGCCATGTCCAACTCTCCACAAATAATATAAATAACACTTTCAAAATCAGTAAGTCTACTTGGCAATTAAAACAAAGCACTTGACATTTCAAAGACTGATATCGTAGAGTTTCACAGAAGCTCTTCTGTGCGTCACGTTTTTCAGTGGCAGCCTGGGTTGGGCTGTGGTCAGGGGTCCCAGGGGCGTGTACTGGGCTGTATGCACCGTACCGCCCATTCCATGAACGCCATTGCTGCTGATGCCCTATTATGTTGTTTTCATAGAAGAAATGCATTAGAAATGGCCACATGAATGTCGTTCCACTGTAGTCTATTCAGAAGACTACAGACCAGGCTGCTTGTGAGTGGGTGACTCACCATATACATTTTGTACATCTACTTTTTTTTTTGTCTATGGTTTTTATAAAGGTCGATTTTTAAGTTTGTGTGTGTGTGTGTGTGTGTGTGTGTGTGTGTGTGTGTGTGTGTGACAGAAGTCCTCAGAGGAGCGCTTGCGGGCGGAGCGGCTGCGCAGGGCGACAGAGCGTCTGCGGTGCCCCGTGGTGTTCAACAAGGACTCTGCGGTCAGGAAGACACAGCTGCAGTCCTTCAGCCAGTATGTTGACAACAGACCAGGTCAGCACTGCTGCACACACACACACACACACACACACACTGAACTTCTGCCTTTATAGAGTCGTAGTACAGCTGCTCAAACACTTCATGTACAAAGTCATAGACACACACACACACACACACACACAGACACACACATACACACACATGCCATTGTTCATAGACAAGCACAGCATGAACAGATACCCAGCAACGTCCAACTTAAGAGATCATACTGATGTGTGCACGCACACTTACAGACACGCATGCACATGCATGCTTCAACATGTATGATTCAACAGACATACGTTCATACTGCACACATGGACATTTAAACCACACGCAAAGGACATACTTGTGTGCTCAGGCACACACACACACACACTCACACACACACACGCACACCTTTGCGCACGTACACCCACTCACCTACACAAACACACTGGCTGTTTGGCAGTTATTGACTTCCCGTCCCTTCCCATGTATTGTGAAGGGACGTCATTATTATACACTTAGCAATGTGTACTGATGATCTCTCCACTAACCTTTCCTCACGACTCTCCCCCTCCCTCCATCTTCTCCCCCCTCTCACTCTCTTTATCTCTCCCTCTCCCTCTTTCTCTCTATCCCTCTTCCCCTCCCTCTCTTTCCATCTCCCCAGAGGTGAAGCGGCAGAAGTCTGTTACGGAGGACCTAATGAATCCTGGAGACGAGCGGGGAAGTCTCTTCTCTGAGTCGGACCTTCTCAGGCCCTTTGAGGAAGAGGTACCACGGTTTGATTACTATGGTTACGTTGACAGTCCTATCACCCTCCTGTTCAGCCCATTGTATTTTTACAATGATTATCTAACCTACACATAGCTGTGAGATTGCGTGTGCGTGTGCGGTTGTCCAGTGTTTTCCATCATGTTTGCTAATTGGTATTTCCTGCTGTGTTAGTCTGAAGGTTCTCCAAACATTTTATTTGTTGACCTCCTTTTGCCTCTCTTCACACTCTCCCCCACCCTTTATACTTCTATCTCTCTTCCTCCTCTCTCTCCTGTTCTGTGGTGTGTTATCTCTTTAGTTCCCCTCTTCTACTTCTTTCCTCTTCTCTCTTCTCCTCACCTCAAAGAGATAGGAGCAGTGATCTAACCATTTACCATTTTAATAATTACAGTAGGAGCTATCAGCAGACCTGCAGTTCAAATTGTGTGTTTCTGTGTGTGTGTGTGTGTGTGTGTGTGTGTGTGTGTGTGTGTGTGTGTGTGTGTGAAAGAACAAATAATGCACCCTACCTTTTATGCACACACTTCACTGTGTGTGATTGAGTATGTGAAGAGTGTGCATAAGAATGCAATTATATCAATGATGGTGGGAGCGTGTGTGTGGTTGTGTGTCCGTGTGTGTGTGTGTGTGTGTGTGTGTGTGTGTGTGTGTGTGAGAGAAACACTGTAGACTACTGGGTGGATCTTTCTCTTCCTAAACAAATACCTCCACTTACCCTGGTGTGTGCGTGCATGCGTGCATGTGTGTGTGTGTGTGTGTGCGGGTGTGCGAGGTTGCGTGCAGGCCAAGGTCTGGGCCCCAGGGTTAATGGGTGTTGAACCTTTCCATTATCCCGATCAGCCAAGAATTACCTGCTGAATGATGTTTGCATTAATATAATATATATGGTAATTCTGCCGCTCTTAATTACAGCTGGGCCCGGCCTGGCCAGGGAGTAGGCTGATCATGTGTAAAATTGATTTGCCAAGGAAGAAAATGGTGATAGAGCATAAGTATGAAGGGGGTGAACAAACACACACACACACACTCATACACACTCATACACACACACACACACACACACACACACACACACACACACACACTCTCTGGCAAGAACGCACACTTACACACTCACTGTCTCCCTCTTTTCTCAGTGGAATGCACACATAAGCGTATACATGAAAACATACTCTCACACACACACACACACACACACACAGTACTGGGAAAAGTGCTGGCCTTGGAGGAATGAAAAAAAACTTTCTCTCTCCACCTCTCCCTGCTCGTTTGTTCTCCTTCCTATTAAGAAAAGTGAAGAGCATCAGCAATAAAAGTGGTGATATATATTTTTTTGGTGAATGCATTCTCAGTCGGTGATTCTGAATCAACATTTTAACCCTGGTAAGAGCACAGGCTGTGGAGAATAGCAAGCAGCCGGTGACGGCGCGGGGTCGTCGGGGGTCACAGATGAAGACTATAAGTGCATATGGTTAAGGAGCAATTAAACGGGCCGATGGAGAGAGATAAGGGGGAGAGATAGACAGAAACAGGGAGAGAGCACATTGTGGGACGTATGGAACCTGCATCAAATGTGTGAAATATATTTATCTGTATTAAAAATGTAAAAGAGCAGTATCTCTCTTTTCAGTGAAAATTTATAAATAATAATAATAATAATTATTATTATTTTCACGGTTTAAAATTGCGGTCGATAACCATTTCCTTTGATGGCAAAGAAAAGTAAATATGGGTAGCAACAGTTAACTGTTACGTTCCCTTTGAAGCTTCTCCACATTCTCCGCCACATCTATGAAAGATTTCCTTTCAGTGTTAATTAAAGGTTCCTCGTTGCTGCTTTGTTAATGATTTTAAAGTCTCTCTATTGCAGATTTCTTCATCCGGTTTTATTATATTTCAACCCCCTTTCTAAAAAACGTTCTCGTTTTTTTATTTCTTTTCCCTTTTGCCTCCCCACTCCGTGTGTGTGTGTGTGTGTGTGTCTCTCTGTCTCTGTCAGTCGGAGTTCAGAGACACCAGCCAGTATGTGGTTGGGGAGCTGTCGGCTCTGGAGAGCGAGCAGCGTCAGATCGACACGCGGGCTGCGCGCGTGGAGAAGAGGCTGCGCTATCTCATGGACACAGGTACCCCAAGCCCAATTACACTGGAAAAACTGTTTTGGCAAATTGAGCGTACGCGCAGCCGCGCACACGCGCGCACGCACACACACACAGCCCACAGATGCAGTCGCACGCAAACGTAAACATGTACGGATGCATCCATGCATGCGCACGCGCACGTGCACACACACACACACACGCACGCGCACACACACACACACACACACGGCCAGTGCATGGCCGTTTTGAATGTCTGCGAGGGAATTTGTGCGCAAGAATTTGCGTGTGTGCTTTTTTGATATATTTCTTTCCAGTTTGTGTGTATGTGCATTCAAAATGGATGCAAACGAACTGCATATACAGTAAGGGTGTGTGTGTGTGTGTGGTTTATGTGTGTGTGTGTGTGTGTGTGTGTGTGTGCGTGTGTGTGTGTGTGTGTGCATGTGTTAGAGGACCGCGGAAATCTTTGAAGCCCTGCTCCCTCCTGGTTGAACGTAGCGAGACGTAGCGCTGGGTGGATATGAAAGGCAGGGATGGAGGGGGGGCGGGGGGCGGGGGGGGAGGGTGTGGAGGAGGCGTGTGATGGAGGAGGGGGGGTCGGAGGGCGGGGGCGGTAGGGGAGGGCTGTGTCTTGGGGAGGGAGGGGAGGGAGACCTCTCTGTGCCTGGGTGATAAGGGAGCCCTTCATGGGGGAAACGATAACTTGGTGTGATAGTGGGGCCCCAGTCTGTCTCACTCTGTACCTGTCTCACGCCAAGTCCCCGTCTCGCGCTCCGTTCATGTCAGCACAGTCTCAATCTCAGCTCCTGTCTCGCACTCAGCCAGTCTTACTTTCAATTCCTGTCTCACTCTCAGTCCAAGTATCACTCTCAGTGCCTGTCTCACTCTCAGTTCCCCGTCAAAGACAGCCTCGTGTCAGGTCCTGTATCGCTCTCAGTCGCTGTCTCACACTTAGTTCCTCTCTCACGCTCAGTTCCTGTCTCACTCCAGTCCTGTCTCACTCGCAGTACCTGTCTGACAACCACTCACTCTCTCTCCCAGCATGTCTATCATTCGGCCCCAGCGAGTGTGTGCTGTGAGGGTTGCCAGTCAGCCTCAACTCTATTGAACAGCCTGCACTGCCATGCACGACTACACACACACAGCCAGTAACCCCCCCTATCTGGCCTTCATTGATATGCGGTACAAGAAGGAAATGCAATGAGTTTAACAGAGAGAGAGACAGGGTTTTGGGTGTGGGTGGGGGGTTTGGGGGTTGGGGGGTTAAATGGAGAGAAATGAAGGTAGAGTCAAAGACATGCACAATGAAAAATAGGCAAAATGCCAAAAGCACCAAAACAGCAAGGAGACCAACAGAGGACCCAGTCGCACATAGATGTACAGCACAATTAGTATTTGGCATTGAGAGCTCTCACTAAAGTTCTTGCTAAATACAGAACCAGCTTTAGAAGCAGCCTTTCACTGTTCATGTTGTCCTCACAGGTCGCGTCCGGCAGCGCTGTGTTGTGAATAAGAATACCCTGGTATCGCCCACCCCAATACCTGTAGCTAATTTATATCAACACAACCTAGACAGCATTCAGAACCGCACAAAAGCAGCAGAGCAAGGTTTTTTTTAAGAGAGGAAAACCAGGGTCATCATGGATTTACTTTCCCTTCCTATCCCATTTGGACGTGGGAATCCACCCTATCGTCCTTTCGTTTGTTGTGATCGTCTTGCTCCTCCTTTCTGTTGCCCTCCCTCTCTCCTGGCCCGTTTCTGTGCCCTGTTCCCCCCTCAGAACGCTCTATTGTCAAATTTAAGAACAGTTATTGCCTCTCTCTTTCTCTCTCCCTCTCTCACTCCCTCTCTCTCTCTCTATCCCTCTCTCTTGCTCTCTATCACTTTCTCTCTCGCTCTCTCTCTTGCTCTCAGTCTCGTTTTCTCTCGCTCTCTTTCTCTCTCATACACATAGAGATAAAGCAGTGGCTAGTCTGCAGAAAACCTGGTTATTTTCGACCAAACCATCTTCAGCCGAAAAGATAGATTCCGCTTCCCCCTCTCTCTTTTCTCATATATATATATATATATATACTTTCTAACCCCTCCTATCATCCGCACTGGCTGAAATGGAGAAATGTGGTTAAAGAAAGCCCACGTGCTATGGTCTTTTGACAGCATAAAACAGCCAGCCTCTTCAGGATGGTCATGGTCTGTCCACACTCCTTATCCTCTTTGGAAGCAAAATGTTTGTCCATGGCGCATTCAATGTTTTTTTTATTTTTAAATTGAGAATCTGACAATATCTGCTGGATAAAATTGATTTTCAAGTCCTGCTACTTGTGTATATGAAGCACTATTGGTTAAGATACTGCATTCAAAACACATAGCATGTTGGTAGGTCACACCTATAGCAAACCGACCTATGTTAGTCTCTTCCACAAGCTTCTAAAACAGGTCCTGGTGTACCCCACCTACCCCAGTAGGATATCTGCTGATTTGAATCCTCACAAAGGCATTAGAGAGGCATGTTCAGTGGGCATTTTTAAACAACAACTGGAAACAAAGCAAGCATACAATGATAAATTAAACCGGCAATATACATACTGTATTTTTACTTCAGCGATCATTCCTGTTCAGAATAAGAAACATCCGCTACCGGGACCTGCCACGTCATATGGGAATGGAACTAATATCTCATACTTTTGGTTGATGCTACAACGGTTTAATGACATACACTCTTAATAAATCCCATTGTAACAACTGCAGCAAAGTCTCTGTGTGAAGTATCGGCACAGAAATCAAGATTTTCCGCAGCCAAGTGAGATACACAAAACGGTCAAATGGGACCACGATGTGAGTCTGACATCACCCTCACACGTGTCTTAAAGACGCCTGTGTCAGGCCGTATTATCCCTTTAAACCTTCGTGGAGCCGGGCGTACCCTAATGAAGGTTGTGGCTGGAGAGGCTCATCACCTCAATTCCTTATTGTTTGAAACAGAAGTGATCAGTTGAAGAGTGACATTGTCCAGGTTTAAACACTTTTTTTTTTCCTCTGGCCAATTACCTTATTTGGTACCTTATTCGTTGACAATTTCAATGAATAATATTTGTGTTGAATTGTTATTGGAATAGGATGAATTCAAATGTGTTATTATATGTTTCAGTCAACATCATTGCATAGTGGTATTGATGCATTTTTTATTCATTTTGGTTTGTCAATACATTTTTAAGATGTTATTTTACAAAAAATTGCCGGACCTCTGCTATTACACACATAGCATTTAGGTACAAGAAAAGAACATTAGTCATGCGCCCAAGCAAAGAGGCCATTACATTACACTAATGGAAATGAGATCACTTCAATATAAATCATCCCATTACGATAAGAAATCCTTAGACCATGTCATCAAAATATCAGTTGTCCATAAATACAACCAAAATTAATGGTGTGGTAAACCCGATATGGGTTTGAGCAGAAGAAGGGCAACATGGCTGGCTTTCAGAAGTGTCCATTTAGGTGTCCAGCTATCTCCCCTTCTGCAGTACTTCTAAACCCAGAGAGCCAGCCAATAAGTTATGGACTGTGCCTTAAGGCCATGCTCAGAAGGCATCAGACCAGGACGAGTCACTGACAGGTGGTCACTATAGTAACCTTTATCACCTCTGTAACTGAGGTCACCCTTCCATATACTGTCACAGATGATCGATTTTTTTCTTACACCCCGGACCAAGGGCTGATTGGCTGTAGGCTGATTGGCCGTTGGCTGATTGGCCGTAGGCTGATTGGCCGTAGGCTCATTGGCTGTTACCTGATTGGCTGTAGTCAGATTGGCTGTAGGCTGATTGGCTGTAGACTGATTGGCTACCTGATTGGCTGTAGCCAGATTGGCTGTAGCCAGATTGGCTGTAGGCTGATTGGGTCTTTACTGATTGACTGTAGACTGTCTTCTTTAAGTTTTTGCAGAGCAGGCCCACATTCAGATGGTGTTCTGACAGCCCCCCAAGTTTAATTGAAGCAGAATCATATACCCCCTCCTTTCCCTGTAATAACACAGGTAACCGTCCTTACCTGGGGAAGGACGGGTGAATGGGAACAGGAAACGTCTATCTTTCATGGACAACCAGCTTTTCTACTTGGTTTTTACAAACAGACATAGTTACACCATTTACCCTTGTTTGTCAGGTTTAGGGTGGCCGTTTATTTGACTTTTCTGTGTTCTGTGTGGATTCAGTGTGTGTACATAAATATACAAATGTAGAAAACATAGCCCTATAGTCTATAAGTCTATTTTTCCATTGAATTATTCGTTGATTATATTTGCTATTAATTGTATTATTATTATTTATCATTCTGAATTGCACTCCTTTTCCCCTTCATACTCCCTGCGTTCCTGTAACGCTTTGAACACGTTGTTCCCTCTATCCCTTCATCTTTATTTCTATAATGTTTCTCTTGCATTATTCCTCCCTCCTTACCTCCTGCGCCGTCGGTCGATGCCTGGGCACAGTGAAGCATTCTGCAGCGTTTTCTATTACGCCCAAGCCCTCCCCAGACACAGCCAGGGTAATTGGTGTGGTTAATTTATTTACTCTGAGGCAGTTCACAGCACATTAAATAATAGAGATAATTGAACAAGAATTGTCAAGTGTCCTCTGATATCAGACACATTACAGGAGGGAGAGTGCGTAAAACTCCATTTCTATGCCCCCATTGTTTATGGTAATTAAGTACACAGTCTTATTCCTTGGTTGCCTTCCAAGCGCATGGTGGGCGTCATTGTTGTCTTCTATTAATATGTAATCAGTAAATAGTTTAATTTCCTAATCTGCGGTTGGAGAATTCACTTTCTAACAACTCCTAATTACTGCCGAGCTCCAACGCATCTCTCGCCATTCCGACGCAGCGAGCCAATCAGAGCGCGGGCCCCTGGTCAGTGGGGTGGGGGTGGGGGTGGTGATTTGAATTCCTCCAGCGCACCCACTGGCTAATGAACTTGTTATTCCTGGACTGCTGGGAGAACTGTCCTTCATAATGAACTTGTTATTCCTGGACTGCTGGGAGATCTGTCCTTCATAGATGCAACGTTGGGAGAAATTTGTCTTCCCGTTGCAGTCAGGACCGCTGATGGGCCGAGGAGGCTCTGTGTGGATGGGACTGGGAGGATGTCGATGTGATATTAATCAAATGATCTCTTATGGTTTTGAGTTTTCTGACATTTGTTCATCCAAACAAGTGTTGTTGTTGGTGTACGATGTCTCAGAGGTCCTTCATTACATGAAGAGAAAGAAATCAAATCATTAAAATATGAGGAAGTATGTTGTCACTTATTAAAGAAAAATATATATATTGGTTTCCAAAATTGTTGTTGTTATTTAACAATGAGTGGATGCAGGCGTATCCATGATAAGGATTTTCAGTTGTGAACCCTTTTTTTTGTCCTTTACCTTTTAGATAATAATGTTGTTTAAACCGTTCAAGTGGGATCTATCCTATTTCCATACCGTTCTTCAGTTCAGCTGATATAGTTATCATAGGGCCTCTTCCATAGCTAGTAGTGCTATTGACAGTCACATTGTTGGCTTTCCAAAGGGTATTGTACGTGAGCAAAACACAAAATCAGACTCGTGTCATTGCCATTTCAGCTTAAATAATGTCTGTGTGTGTCTGTCTGTGTGTGCGTTTGTGTGTGAGGAATACTCATCGATGACCCCCCCACATTCTTTTACACCTATTTACGCACACCTCCCATTTCAAAAAGCTGCACAACCGGCGACAAT
Organism: Micromesistius poutassou; assembly: GCF_964030765.1. Classification (NCBI taxonomy): domain Eukaryota; kingdom Metazoa; phylum Chordata; class Actinopteri; order Gadiformes; family Gadidae; genus Micromesistius; species Micromesistius poutassou. The sequence continues at coordinate 13,463,098 of NC_140277.1, forward strand.
GGATACAATTATCCCAATAATGGCTCTCGGCCGTCCCCACTCTCACAATGCGGTTTGATAAGAGATAAGAAGCAGGACAGAAACCAACGCGATCACTGAATTCTTCCTTTTTTTTGTCCTCCCAGATTAACATATGTTTAAAAAAAATTGCACTCAAGTGTGATAAGATTGACAGAGGGGGTTCTTATGGCACACAGCCATTTAATCTGCCTTTGTGTCGCCGCGGTAACGGAGGGGTTGCTCAGTGGTGGGGATGGGGGAGTGGACGGTTCAGGGGCAGAACCACAGTCTGGACCTCCAAACACCGAGGATGACTTTCAGAACAGGACATCTTCTGACTGTGATGCTTATGTTTATACTGCACTACTGATATACTCACGCACATATATTCACAGATATATTCAAAATTCAACTAATATATTATCTAATTGTGTGTGTGTGTCTGTCTATGTATGTATGTGTGTGTACCTCGGTGTGTGCGTTGATGTTTTTGAACAGTGTTACCCTCATCTCTGTCAGCCTTTCATGTCACTGCTATTCTTTCCCAGCGGTTTGACTCAAGGTTTAAGCTCTTCCACGTGAACTGCATTGAGGATCAAACACACACACACACACACACACACACACACACACATGCAAATTCACACACTCAAACAGATCAAGCCCTTGCCTTGTCTAGTCGCAGTGCCACAAACAGCCAGCATTAAGCTTAAGCATATTATTATATTATCAGGCCAGTTATTTTACAAAGGTATTGCTAAAAGAGCTTAACATTAATTATTGTAACTTTGGGCAGATTACGTCTTGACCTCCTATGCAAAGAGCTTAAACACAAGAATGGCATTTTACCATCTTTAACAGGATAACCAGTCTAATCTTTCAGCACCGGCTAGAATATTACAGACAATATTTAGAATATAAGACCCCCTCTACAGTTGGG
>NC_140277.1:13466537-13501537 GCF_964030765.1 Micromesistius poutassou
ACAGTACATTTTCGCATTAATTAAAATTGTCCTGTCCCCAGCTTGTTATTCTCAGGGTCTATATATGTGTCAATCTGCCTGTAGACAGGGCTTTAAAACCAGGCTTTGAGGTAAGGGAGGCAGAGTAAGAAAACAGTTCACCCCAAAGAAAGAGCCGGAAGTAAAGGGAGTACAAAAAAAACACCTCAAGTGGAATCAGCCACACGGAGGCCTGTTAGGAGTTGGGCTAATGTTGTTAGCCGAGCCATTAGCGCCCGCAGATTAATTCATTAAGTAAATTCATCCTTCACCTCTCTTCATCCCCGCCGTCGACAGGCGTGAGATATGACACCAATCAAATTTGTTCTAACAACAGCCATTAACCTCCTGGGGGTAATGGCAGGGGGGGTCATGTGTGCCCCCCCACCTTCATTGCTAATGGAGTGGGAGTGGCTACTTATGGTAATGAGGGGGAGCTGTCTGTCAACAGGGCTGCGGGGGGGGCGGGTGCAGCGGTCTAGTGGCCCGTGCTCTTCGGAACGTCCCCCTGTCTCTGCTGTGTACTACCCTCCGTTTATTTCATTAAAGATCAACACTGGCACAACATTAAAACGAAATAATCGTTTTGCAAGTGTATTTTTTTGGATGAAATAAAATAAACCCCATTGGAATAGGGACAGGTGCACGCGGGTGAACACGACACCTGCGTGCGTGCATGTGTGTGTGTGTGTGTGTGTGTGTGTCTGCAGTGCATGCGCGCACAAAGTGTCATCCCGACCTGTAAATCGCGGCCTTCCTGTAGATCAGTGAGTCGCTGAATGAAGCGCCGATGCTTCGCGGCGGTCTCCGCTAGAACAACAAGCGGCCAATTAGCGGTCTCAACAGGCCGCCGGCTTTACCTCTCTAAGTAAACTGAATCCCGCACCTCCGTCTGCACCAACACTACTCTAAATGGTTCACACCTCCGAGTGTAAACACACTCGGGGCTAAACCACCTGGCTTAACCCCCTAGCTTAGTGTCTCCCGAGCCACCGTCTCCGAAGCGCTGGCCTTTTACAGCTACTAGAGAGGTCAGATGAAACATGCGCGTGTGTGTGTGTGTGTGTGTGTGTGTGTGTGTGTCCCACACCTTCTCCCTGTCATTGTTGGGCTTCATTTGCGGGCGGCTGCTGTTCTAAAGCCCCATTAAGATGTGTATTTGATTGATTAAGTTTGTAATGACATTGATTACCGTTACTCAAAATTGTGATCCATTGTCCATTTTCTAATGGATATCAATATAGACAGCCTTATTCACGGGAAGCAATTATTCCAATATGAATGTAGTTGTGCAGCTCCTTTGTCTCGTTTCATTTCATCACAGGTAACTCAAGCATGCCGTCCTCATGATGGCACGTTGTAATTCACTACATTACCATGTTTCTATGTACACTCAGATCGTCCACCGGTAAGCAGTCAATTCAAGTGAATATGCTCCTACGTAGAGTGACATCTCCTCACTACACAACGGCAGTGCCTGCACTTTGATAAAAAAAAAAACGGTACTCGTATTAACAGGAGCGAAATACGTAAATAGCTTAAGTCCTTTATTTGTCCCAATCACCAATAGTTAAACTGGGTGGCCCTACTTTTCAAATGAGACTGGAGAGAAAAGCGTTTAGCGTGCCACATTAAGGAGAGCAGGGCTCTTAATACCATCAAAGCAAGGGAATAAATCAGCCATTCATTTATTCTGGTCCTTGTACGCATGCACACACACATACACACACCCAGGCTCTCACATTTGGAGCAACTCACTTCCAACACACACACACACACACACACACACACACACACACACACAATCACACACATAGACACACACCCAGCCAATAACACTCTGAGATACTCACTCACAAACACACACACACACACACACACACACACACACACAAAAACACCTATTGAAAGGCATCTATGCACAAATATGCTCACGCACAAATCATACTGCATGTCTGTGTACTAGTGTGTGTGCTTGTGTGTGCATGCATTGCTTTGCATATTTGTGTTCATAGGGGACGGCACACACAAATTTCCAAGCTCACTTGCCTGTGTCTGTCTACAGAAGTATGTGTGTTTACAGAAGTATTTGACGTATTAACCATATACCACCTGCATATGGATCGATTAAAATCATTATTCATGTTATATCATATTCGTTTTCACTTAAAGGAAGCCAGAGTTAGCTTGATTATGCAACCCAAAAACATCCACCCTTCAGGCTTCCCTCCAAAGCAACTCCCCCAAAACACGTGACCTAGCTTAGCAGTAGGTGTGCTCAGCCTGGTGCCAGACTGAGGAGGGTAGGTAGACGGACAGGTAAGACATTGAGTCACTTCTTCCAGCGGCGTTATGATTGGAAGGCCTGCGACAGCCCCAGATACCGGATTTTCTTAATTTCTTTGTCAGAGCATTTGATTTATTGATTTCCTTGAGGAAACAATTCCAGCAAAAAAATGCTTCTAAAATATACACTATAGCTGCTTTCACATATGACCTCCGTCTTTTCTCCGCATTTGTGGAGCAGGAGGTTCGACCGTGAGGGTCATTGACACTTATTCAAACTTGATGCCCGATATGCGGAGATCGGTGTCAGTAGAATCTCCGGCTGCTTAAGGGCGGCGGGCTTGCAAGGGGCGGCATGTGACGTAGGGTCGCAAGGGGCGGGATCGGGTTTGTTTTGGTTTGACCGCAGACAGAGCACAGGCAGAACGGGCAGAACTCATCGCGATCATGTTAAATGTTGCTGCAGCGATGCTTATATTCCGTTGCATCTACAACATCTGCATCGATCGATGAAAGATTGGAGCATGAGTTACAGACAAATAGAAGAAACAACGAACAAGAAAGGCGTTGCGAACGACTGCATTACCAGAGGAAGAGAGCGTCTTTTTTGGCTTCATTTCACATCTAACAAACACTGGGACAAATGTAGTTGATTTCTGTGTTTAACTGAGAAAACAGGGAGTGGAAGGACGGGACCCTATAATGTTCAGCTAACTGTTAATAATAATTGTTACGAGAGTAGCGCATGTGTGTGCGCGAGAATGGCTGTGTGTGTGAGTGGACGAGCGAGGAGAGCGAGCGGTAGCGTGTGTCAGTTTAGGGAGGTAATGAACAAGTCCGGTTGTGTCTGTGCAAGCGTGTAGGCCCTACTGTAATGTTAGTGAAACTAAGAATAAAGTACACAGCCTGTCAATAATCGGTGACCGCTTCATTCCGACCATATTCAAACCTATAAGCAGACCCACTGCCGTTTCTCCCGAGAGAATCGACGGAGCGGAACGTCGCTCCTGTGCTCCTCGACTAAGGTCTGGGAGCCGACAGCAGGAAAGGTGTAACATAATAAGAAAAATATTTTTTAAACCATTCAGCGAACAAAAGGCAATAGGCTGATTATCGATTAGGGTGCGGGTGCCACTCAATGACATGCAAACGTAGACCGAAGCGTCATTAACACGCCCACTCAACTGGTGTGAAATGCTGACATCCTACTGCTCATTCACATATGAGGTAATTAGCATTTCCTCCGGAGAACACACTACCTCGGGGGTAGTATTTTTTCAGGAGGTCCAACGTCAGGATATGTCATTCACATATACGGCACCTCCGTAGAGTAGACGGAGAACGGACGGATGCACGTCCATATGTGAAAGCGGCTTATGACCCACCGTACCATTGAAGGATTGTGTGATATGTGAGAGCCACTGTCCGTACACACAAACACACACGCGCGGCTCTTCAGCGGCTCTTCACAATGCGGCCTCTGCGAGCGACACAGGCAGCTTGCGTCACCGCCACACCTGCAGGAAGTACTGCTTTTGGAAGTCCTTGACCTTGGCCTTCTCCTTTGAGCCCCGGCTCTGCCATCTATATCAAATATATCCCCCGTGGTGCAGAGGAGAGACATGGGTCTGGGTAGATCACAACAATAATAGGATGATGCCTGTCTTGCCTTTTGTCATGAGATTATGAGCAGGGATGGCCTCTTCAACCCCCTCCTTGTGTCTTGGTAAACGGGGGGCCCCTAGGGCTCCTGAAGTGGCCCCGTTGCCTTGGAGTGGAGGCGGTGGTGGTGGCCGGGCCTTTGTTGCATTGCTTGCATTGTAAAAGAGCTTCTAATGAAACACCTTGTTGGGCTATCGCCAGGTGAGCTCCTCGACAGAGAGCAGCACATATAGAGTGAGAGTCTTGCACACACATGCACACACACACTCGTAGTTACACGTACAGCCTCCGCTGTCCTTTGCTCATTTCTGCTATACTAATTACCTGAAGTGTTCTGTTTTTTGAAAAAGCCCCCCCCCCCGATATACTGTTGTTACGCAGCCATGAAAACAGCCCTGCTCACCTCCACTTGAAGCAACAACAGGACACCAGGGTCCCAATCCTAGTAACGAAGGACCTCGGCAGTAATGGGAGAAGATCATTGAGGAGTGGTGTGTGTGTTCCCCTGAGGACTCCCTCCTCCCCAGCAGTCCTGGACTGGATGGTGGAACCCTAACCCTAATCATCCTATCAAGAGACCATTATGTTTATAGACTAATGGCCAATAACTGGAAGAGGAGATACAACCTACTGACTGGAATGGAGGCACGTTGATGGAGAGAGACAGGCTGTGATGGAGAGAGAGACAGGCTGTGATGAAAGAGAGACAGGCTGTGATGAAAGAGAGAGAGACAGGCTGTGATGGAGAGAGAGACAGGCTGTGATGAAAGAGAGACAGGCTGTGATGAAAGAGAGAGAGACAGGCTGTGATGGAGAGAGACAGGCTGTGATGAAAGAGAGACAGGCTGTGATGAAAGAGAGACAGGCTGTGATGGAGAGAGAGACATGCTGTGATGGAGAGAGAGACAGGCTGTGATGAAAGAGAGAGGCTGTGATGAAAGAGAGAGAGACAGGCTGTGATGGAGAGAGACAGGCTGTGATGGAGAGAGACAGGCTGTGATGAAAGAGACAGGCTGTGATGGAGAGAGAGAGACAGGCTGTGATGGAGAGAGAGACAGGCTGTGATGAAAGAGAGAGACAGGCTGTGATGAGAGAGAGACAGGCTGTGATGAAAGGGAGACAGGCTGTGATGGAGAGAGAGACAGGCTGTGATGGAGAGAGACAGGCTGTGATGGAGAGAGAGACAGGCTGTGATGGACAGAGACAGGCTGTGATGGAGAGAGAGACAGGCTGTGATGAGAGAGAGACAGGCTGTGATGGTGAGAGAGACAGGCTGTGATGGAGAGAGAGACAGGCTGTGATGAATGAGAGAGACAGGCTGTGATGGAGAGAGAGACAGGCTGTGATGGAGAGAGAGACAGGCTGTGATGGAGAGAGAGACAGGCTGTGATGAAAGAGAGACAGGCTGTGATGAGAGAGAGACAGGCTGTGATGAAAGAGAGAGACAGGCTGTGATGAAAGAGAGAGACAGGCTGTGATGGAGAGAGAGAGACAGGCTGTGATGGAGAGAGAGACAGGCTGTGATGGAGAGAGAGACAGGCTGTGATGAGAGAGAGACAGGCTGTGATGAAAGAGAGAGACAGGCTGTGATGGAGAGAGACAGGCTGTGATGAAAGGGAGATAGGCTGTGATGGAGAGAGAGACAGGCTGTGATGAAAGGGAGACAGGCTGTGATGGAGAGAGAGAGACAGGCTGTGATGGACAGAGACAGGCTGTGATGAGAGAGAGACAGGCTGTGATGAAAGAGAGACAGGCTGTGATGAAAGAGAGAGACAGGCTGTGATGGAGAGAGAGACAGGCTGTGATGGAGAGAGAGACAGGCTGTGATGGAGAGAGAGAGACAGGCTGTGATGGAGAGAGAGAACGCTATATCGGAGAGAGTGATGGAAATGTTTGGATGAAGGAAAGCTGTGTACGAGTGGACGCAGAGGTATGGCAATAAAGGGGATATGGGGGATTAGGAGGATGTTTCTGTTTACAGCTAATGCAGCTAATTCTAAGTATTACTGTTCAATATTTATATTTCAACTGCATCTCTCTCAAACATGTTTTGCTAATGTGTCCTAATGTTATCCTCTCCTGTATTTCTCATGCACGTTAAGAAAAGACACATTGTTTTTGCACTCGCATCATTTTATTATTTATTATTGACTATTTTTATAACTGTGACTAGTTACACCAGAAGTAATTACACGCAATTGATGGCTGGAGCCCCGTAAATGATCACCTCTCAATTCCTCTATCTCGCTCTCTCGCTCACTCGCGCTCTCTCTCTCGCTCTCCCGCTCTCTCTCTCCTCCCTATTGTAAACGGCAAAGTAAGCAGTGGTTGACAAATGACACCAGTGGAAAAGGCAGCCATTGAACCACCTGCTTGAAAATAGTTCAGTTTTTCCCTTTCTCTCCCATTATTTTGTATATTTCCTTGCTTTATTTTAACATGTTCACAGGGCCGGGGGGGGAGGGGGGGGTAATGAATTGGTTAATGTGTTTCATTCAGCCGACATTATACTCAGGTTCAATAAAGCAGGGACCTGCGCTGGCTGCCTGGCCCATTGTGTGTCCTATTGAGTAGCTGCTAGAAAGGCTTCTGTACCACATAAAGAGCCTCTACAACGCAGCCCACTCCTGCAGAGAACACTACAGAACAGGAGAGAGAGACCCAGGGAGAGAGAGAGAGAGAAATGTCATGTGGCATGGAGCGAGAGAGAGAGAGAGAGAGAGAGTGAGGGGGGGGGCACAGGAAAAACAGACCAAAGCAGGCATCAAACATAGTTCTGACAGAAGAGGTGGAGAATAGAATCAGTGCAAATGAACAGCAAGGAAAACCAATATTAAATAAGGGTATTATGTATTTTGCATTACTTCAACATGTAACATTGGATTATAAGTAAAAACTCAAATATGCACCTGAGAGCATCAGCTGACTCTAATGCTGAGAAGGTCCATGTGGTAGGAGTTGTGGCGCACTCAGCTGGTCCCATCACACAGCTCTCAGTAGGCGCAAGTTAGCTATCCCTGCTCAAATGTGGACACTTTTAACACATTTTGATCTTTATTATTTTGGGTTGGCAGTGGCAAAAATCCAACTTTCCCAGACTTATCAGGGGAATTTCTTAAAGAGAAATTCGTAGGGGTGCTTACCCCTAGTAGTGTTAAATAATTAAAGGTTGGCTCAAGCTCAACGTGCAGACTACCACTGTACTATCACGGATTTGCATGGGATCAAATCAGCTATTATATTACCACGCGTCATGCTTTATAGTCTCTCGCTGGTTGTGCATACTGAGCACGGGGACAGGCCTTACCAGGCTGCTACATCATTAGAGAAAACAATGTTCCTCAGGTTCCTCTGTCCTGCCTCCTTCCTGTGTCCCGGCCTCTAGCCCTCCCTGTGCCCTCGGTGGCGGAGTGTGGGAACAGAGCACGTCCTTAAATAACCCCCACCCCCCCCCCCCCCCCTTCTTTTTAGATCTAGTCTAATTCACAAACCGGATTAGCTCTTGAATTCGATGAGAGCGCTCCATAGTTGTCTCTATCTGTGTTTATATTTGTTTGCGAGTGGATGAACTTGAGGCATTGCTCTTTCTTGAGCTCTGAGGCAGAATCAGGGGAAACACATTGGGAGCCTCATACAGCTAATACATCATGGAACCGGCAAAAGCTTGTCTAAAACGGTTTGCCACGTGTATTTTTTATTGTCATAACTACATACATTTTGTGTGTGGGTGCACATGCATGTTTGTGTGTGTGTTCACACGCATGTGCGCGCATGGATTTTATCTGTCTGTCTCTCACAGCTCTGGCAACATTGATAAGAGAATAGCACGGAGCATGATATTGATGACGATAACTCGCCCCCTGAGATGGAGGCAGACCATATCTTTAGCCTTTATCTTTATAGACATATTCATCGGTCCTTTGATGTTATGATCAAACATCGTATCGACGTATTGCTCCAGGTCTCAGTTGTAATTGGCCCCATTTCCTGCTCTCCTCTGCTCGGTATAAAGTGGTGAAAAATGGCATGTAGGGCCCAGAAAGCAACCTGCCAAGCGACTAGACTCTTTGATCCAAGATGGCTCCCCTGAGAGCCAACATGGATGCACAGTGTCAGAGCCAAGGTTGCTTCCACAGAAGCAGGGTCAACAGAGCCTGCCAAGGATACATTTGCTGTTTGTTTTCACACCCAGCGGTGAGTGTCAGTTTGTCGGTTTCTCTTGTTTTCGCACGTATACAAGCGGACAACAGCAAAATAACCATTAACAGTGGCAGTGTAAGCGCTACGCTGTCATTATGTGGGGTAGTGTGTAGGAAACACCAATCCCTGGTAAGTTATTGTCATTTCTGTAGCCAGGTCGTTGTAGCCTCCCTCAATATGCAGAGCATATTAATTATTATAAATTGAAAAAAACTGCAGGTGTTGATTTTATTTGTATGGAGGAAGCCACCTCATCTGTGCTATGATTTCTCAATGGAACATTAAGGTGAGATGTTACATGAAATTACATGAAATATCCACTTAGCCTCTGCTTCTTTGTTTCTTATTTGCTGGCGGATCTGTGGGCCTACTTAATGGCTGGTAACCAACTGCGTGGCAGCCTGCTGATTGCAAGGTTGTTTTGGCCTTGCTGTTTGCTAGCTGGATCTCACCTAGCCGTTTGTAGCCTGATTAATGGTGGTTCTTGGCAGGCTGTTTTGTGACTCTCGCAGGCTGTTGGCCGCCGAGTGTTTTCAGGCTGCTATGGGGGTGGGGTGGGGGGGGGGGGGGTGGTGCTGGCTTTCTAATCCCTCTGCACTTCCAGCCTGCTTGGCTACAATGTCACAGCAGCTTAATATTGCCCGTTATTATTTCCTTGTTTTATTGGACTGCGAGGAGACATGGTGACCTGTCAGGAGGCTTTATCCCGCTCAGAGTGGCGTGCGTCTGCTAGTCGCCATAATCCACAAGCCGCTGATTCCACTAAATCCCACCGTTGACTTCCTCCCCTTTTTTCGGCTTCTTCTTTACCCTCCCCTCAACATCCCTCCGCCTAACCCTAAATTAAATTACAAACACTCGCTGGCTCCAAAAAGCTGCACTGTCCCAGGCCCCAGGTGGTCTGTGCTGGTGTGTGTGTGTCTGTAAAACAACCCTTGCATTTAGGAGTCGTCTCTGGTGATTGCAGACGACGTGATGAGTCAGTTAAGAAAGCACTCTCAGCTAGCTATTTGTGTTGCATATTGGAGTCCCTATTGCCAGCGTCAAAGGATGGAATCAAACCACAGCAACCCCAACATGTGATCCTGGTACTGGGGCTTTGCTTGCTGATCTGCATTCATGCATGTGGCTCCATGGGGCTGGGCCAACGTCACGTTGTGCACAGATATGGGAGTTCTGATCTCAGGTCGGTCAAACCTCATCGCTGAGGACCCACCGTTTAGTATCGACTTGAAACTTACAATTAATAATGTACACATACACATACACACAAACACACAAATATACACACTCAATATGTAAAGTGCTTTGAGTGCCATGAAAAAGGTGCTTTATAAATGGTGTTGATTAATATTAGTATGAGTTATGTACAGGAGTACTGATTGAAAAATAATTGTTAATTGTTTAACCGCACGTCTCGAAAAGGCAACACAGATCACCAAGGAGCGACTGGTGTGACGGATGAGTGTATTGACCGAGTGATGTGTCTGTGCCCTGCAGGGAACAACAAGGAGGAGGAGGAGGCCATGATGCAGGAGTGGTTCATGCTGGTCAACAAGAAGAACGCCCTCATCAGACGACAGAACCAGCTCTCCCTGCTGTAAGACAAACACACAAGACAAACACGACCTGTCAACTACAGCCCTCCCGTCTAGGTTCACTAGAGACTGGTTCTGGTCTAGACACTATCTCCTGCCTGGTCACGGGCTGAGCCCATCTGTCTGGTTGGTTATATGTCCAGTCTGTCTGAAACATCCATAATTGTGCAAGACTGTGCAGCAAAGTTTGAAGGTGTGTGTCACTATGGCTGTGATTATGAACATCTGGCTGAGGATCGGGGGACGTATAAGTACACCCCATCATGGAAATGATGGAATACACAAATCAAAGAGCGCCTATAGGAAGGTAAAAGACACTAACATGAAGGTGGGGACGCACACGCATGGCCAGGAGGAAGCTCACGAGGCTCTTAAACCGCGGCTAAGTCTACGGCTGAAGCGGTCTGGAGCTCTTGTTTGTAAACAGATTTTTTTATTTTATCTAGATACAATCTAGATTTTAAAAAACCCATTGTAGAATCCTGATATTCCCCTTGTGTAAACAGGGCCCGGTACCTGACCGATTAACCACATGAACCCGGTCTCTTTGTTCTGTCGCCCTGTGCACACACTGGACTTCACAGCCTCTGAGGTTGTGCTCCACACACACAGGGCAGCGTCTGGGTAGCGTCACGGTGCTTAACATTCTGATCTGCGAGACGTGTTGTTTGAGAATCCACTATACTGCGACGTCATGAACAGCAGCACACATGGTTCATCAGAGCAGTGGCGACGTCTCCTGCACACGCTTTGACACTTTATTACCTGTCTCTGTCTATCCGCCCATTGATTTACATGTGGGGTCCATGTGAAATCAATACACCGTCCAATACCATAGCTCCATCTCTTCTCACTATGTGTGTGGCCTTGAAACGACAGGTGGACACACACACACACACACACACACACACACACGCACAGACGTTTTTCTTCATTTGCGGCTGTTAGGATTTCAAAGGGTGTGAGTGGAGTAGAGATTGAAGTCTTCATAATCACATTATATGCTGGAAAAAGCGGGGCTTTTAAAGTGGCCCATTGACAGAGCGGCTGATTATTAGGCCTGGCCGTTGTGTCTTTGTGGCCCGGGAGGAAAAAATAGAAATCCTTTGAAGGACAAATTCTATTAGCTGCAGAATGAGCTCATTTTCTAATAGCGCTGAAAGAGGGCCCGATATATGTATGGATACCCTCTCACGTGCACACACACACACACACACACACACACACACACACACACACTGTGTCAAGCCATTCGCAACACAAACACACACACACACACCTGCCTATGTCAAGCCATTCGCATATCCAACTAGTCATTGTGTGTACTCATGGTGTGCATATGTGTGCCCGTGTGTCAGTTATGTGTAGTAGATTAATGTGAAACTCCAGCAGGCCCAGTGGCTGAATCAATGTTTATTGCGCCGCCTGTTAAGTGTTTAATGATTAAGTCATTAACATATTGATGAACCTTGCTTCTGTTTCCTCCTGAAACCCTCCTCCAACTGACTGTATGTTTGAATAATGGACTGGCCAGTGAACAGACTGTATGTCCGGGCTCCCCCACAGTCAGACGCCTTCGGACACCATTAACGTGCTTGATTATCAAGTCGTCCGCATATTGATGAACCTCGCAGCCATGCACGCTCAGGGCCAAAGGCCCCTGAAAGGATCCCTTCGATGTCATGTTTCTGATGAGCGGAGGATTTATTGTATGCCTCGTTTTCTTCACTAAATGAAATCAAATGGAGGAGCTACTCACCATTGTTCCCTGGTTACTATTGGAGTAGGTATGCCCATCCTAACCCGGTTTTGCTTTTCTGCGTTTCAGGGAGAAGGAGCACGATCTGGAGCGACGCTTCGAGCTGCTCAACAGAGAGCTGAGGGCCATGCTGGCCATCGAAGGTGAGAGTGTGTGTCTGCTGCTCGCTCAATTTGTGCCCGGTGGCGGTTTGGCGGTTTTGCGGTGGCGCGCGCCCAGTGGCTTTCATTCGACCGTGTTGTCTTCTTGAAAGCAAGGACTGGTCACGTGTCCCCCCTATAGTATACTCACCCTGCTTCCCACTGCAGCGGGACGGCCTATGAATTCAGCAACGTCCTCCTGATGACTGCTTAGGAGGGGATTCTGCCTGTGACATGTGATCAATGCTATCTGTCTCCTGGCTAGGCCTGAATAGTCAATGGCTGATTTGAAACCTAGCCTCGGCCAGGCTAAGTGAGAGGCAGCGGGTGGGGGGGATAAAGAAGTTACGTTATTGGAGTTGTGTTCTCTCTCCAGGCTGTGCGGCAGCTGAGAACGCTGCCATTGTGCTGCATCAAAGTTGTCAGGGTGAGCCAATGGACTAAAACCCCTTTCTCCACCATCTCTCCGCTTTGCGAAAATGAACCTTTAGCCAATCAATGCTAATTGATTTTACCGTTCGACATTGAACCACGCACACTCCCCCAAAACCCAGCGGTGGCGCTCAGAGACACCCATGGTCATTTGGCCAGGCGGCTGATAAGCTACCTGCTCCCTGTTAAATCAATTGTAATTAGCAGGGGGGAGGAGGCGGTCCGGTAGGGGTGTGTGTGTGTGTGTGTGTGTGTGTGTGTGTGTGTGTGTGTGTGTGTGTGTGTGTGTGTGTGTGCGTGTGTGTGCGTGTGCGTGCGCGTCTGTCCATCCGCCTGTCTCTCTGATATAGTCGTCTCCTAAACAAGAAGGGAGCAGGATATTTGTTCATAACGATCCTTTCAGTGATGCTTTGTTTTTGAAGCACCAAGCGCCGAAGCATTCTTCACTTTCAAGCCTCATACTCTTTTGAAGCACTTTGTTTTTCCTGAGTTGTATATTCTACATCCATCAATGGGTGGATTGGAGGTTTTGAGTTATGGTCCTTTGTGGTGTGATGAAATGGAACCACTATAAACTCTCAGTAAGGGATGTCCCGGTACCAGAACTATATTATGATTATAACAGCTTATTTCCCTCACATAACCTCACAATTTTAGGTTGGAAGGTTTTGGTCTTGATAAGTGCCTTTTGATGTTTGTTTTGTTTTTAATAAATCTTTTTTATATTGGCTCATACTTGGCACAGGATACATGAGAGACAGACAATTGAGCTTTTTCTTTGAGGTAGAAAAGACGACCAAACTTAAAAGCTGTGCCATATCGTCTTTCCTCCAAAGATACCTGATATTCCTGTTTCTACAGAAGGACATGTTTGTACTTTTGTTGTACTGTGTGTGCGTGTGTGTGTGTGTGTGTGTGTGTGTGTGTGTGTGTGTGTATGCATGTGCGCTTGCAGAGTTGTAAAAACATCTAAACACTGCTTGCCTCATCCAAGATGGCCTCCTCCATCTTCCTAGCCAGTCCCACGTCCGTACAAACACGCACAACTACGCCACAAACTCAACACAACCGCACACTACGCCACAAACTCAACACAACCGCACACTTACACACAACCTCTTAGACACAACGCCAGCCAATGCTGTATCTTGGAGCCAACTCCAAGTGTGTTTGTCTGTGTGTTCCTGTGTATGGGTGCGTGTGTGTGTGTGTGTGTGTGTACAAAAGCCTTTGCTTGTGGTACGTGGGTTTGAACGAGGACACCCTCTCGTTGTCTAAACAGGATTTATGCACAGCGCGGGCCCCCTGCTACCATTTGATTTGATAAGATTTTTTTTTTTGATTTTTAAAATCAATATGTAATCCTATGCAGAGGCTTAGCCCCTCACACCGCCCCCCCCCCCCCCCCCCCCCCCAGCCCCTCACATGTGTAAATCTATCTGTGCTTTGTGGCGCGTCAGGCCAGTGTGCTCCAGACCCTGATTGATAAGGTGCACCGCCCATCACATGGGTGCCTCTTCATGATGTCTACTCTTCCAGGGCCACACACAGCACTCAGGGGGTACAGCATGTCCAAGGGAACCCCTTCTAGGGAATGGAAGGGTTTAGGTTTTGAACAGAGATCGTCACTCGTTTGAATGTTTCTGTACATTGAGAGGTTTGTCACGTTACGCACGAATAGTTGTATATGCTGATACGTGAGTGTCATTTGACTCTGCCTTCATGGCACATGCCTTTTAATTTTCTGTATGATATATATGTAACCGTACTGTTGGCTGAACGTTGTTATACAGTAGAAGGATGGAGAGGAACCGCTTAGAACATGGTTCATGTCATATATTGCCATTTTAATGTACCTACAGCTTATGACTTTCTTTTTTCTTTACCTTGACGTCGGTGACAGAAACGATGTGGTTATGTTACGCGATGGCAGGCTGACCGATAGGAAGCATTGATTAAGGGCCTGTTTTTTTAATTTAATTTTTCTATGAATAGGTTCCACAGAGCAGGGTGCTGTCGGCCATGTTGGCCCCGGTGCCCCCCCCCCCCCGCACCCCCTTTGTCTCCTGATGCCATTTGGCCCCTGGCCAAAACACACTGCAGGCCCTTCCACCTTCAGGAGACAATATAGAGATGAAGAGGGGAGAGAGACATACAAACAGAGAGGGAGGGGGCGACACACAGACGAGAGAGAGAGAGACTCACAGAGACTGAGAGAGAGACAGAGGAAAGTCCTCCATGTGCCTTTATTTGTTTTAGGACTTGCTTTGAACTCCCCTCGATAAACTTTAACTTTAATATGACCCATTCAATATTTGTGTGTGTGTGTGTGTGTGTGTGTGTGTGTGTGTGTGTGTGTGTGAGTGAGAGAGCAGAATGTGGTTGAATTTGGGGCTGCACTCCAGTCTTTCTGTGTCTGTTCTCCCGCTATCTTGAGTCCATCTCTCTCTCTCTCTCTCTCACTCACTCTCTCTCTTTCCCTCTCTCACTTTAAGAAGGGCATGGGAGCAGTTTGCACACTTGAATACATTTAGGCTTGTGTGCAGTGTGTGTGTGTGTGTGTGTGTATGGGGGGGGGGGGGGGCGTATTTGAACCGTCACATTCCTGTGTGGCTTGTGCATACTCACATGGTTACCATTCTACCAGGGCTGTCTGAATAAGCAGCGACCATGTGAGTCCCAACGTGACACACCCCCACCAGAAGGGGGGGGGGGGGGGGTGTTAATCCACAAGAATTGCACTCTGCCTTTTTTCTCACCCTCAATCAACTCTATAAGTGACTATCTTTCTCTCCCGTTCACTCTTCCTGTCTTTTATGTATCTTCTCTCTGTCTCTCTCTCGCTCTCTCTCTCTCTCTCTCTCCGTCGCTGTCTCTGTCTGTCTCTCTCGCTCTCTGTCTCTCATTCTCTGCCTGATTTGCTGTCCTCCCTCTATATATGGTGGGCGGTGTTGTGTTTTTTTTTTTTTCCCCCTGGGTGTCTTGTTACCCAGAGTGCTTTGCTCCCATCTCTCTTCGGTCTCCATTATTGTTTACCTTCCTAATGAGGGGGGCGGGACTCGGCTACCTCTGACTGACAGCAGTACTTTACCCCAATTCTGTGCTGCTGCCACTCTTTCCCCCCCCCCCCCCCCCCTCCCCCCCATCCTCCTTAACTGCCAACCACCTGACCTTAGCTTTCTGCCTTGGATGTTTTCAAGGAGCAATACTTTTTCAGTGATAATTGTATTTTACTTGTTTCTGTGCAGTACTTTCTTTTGTCTTCAAGGCTGTTAAGACGTTTCTTGTGGACTCTATATCTAGACTAGTATTAGTGATCAACTTGAGTAGTCAGATAGAACTAGTAGTGACGGCTATGGACCAGTTAGTATACTAGTGCTTCCACTCAAATCCCTTTTCTTCCCTTTGCTAATTGTTATTTTTTTTAATTAAACGGTAAACATTAGAGCTCTCTACATTTTTAGCATATTTGAAGTATTAGTCTGTCTTCAAAGGCCCACGATGAAGAAGGATTTCCCAGAGAGAGAGAGAGAGGGAAGGGAAGGGGAGGGAATGAAAGGGGAGAAATGAGAGGAGAAATAAGGAATGAAAGCACCAAGGAGGAAGAGCCAAATATTGGGACTGTGTTCATTTCGCTCTGTGGTCGACTTCAAAGGGATGACCAGGACCAATGAAAAAAGAGCTTTCAGGACAAACACACTGAGCACAGCATGACACACACACCCAGCCTCTCGCTCCCACACACACACAACACAGAGCAAAGCACAACTTGACCCAACAAGCAGAGGGGAGGGGGGGGATATTTATTTTTAATAAAGCCATGCTTTATTTTTGGGGGGGGTGACATTTTACAGCTTTCTTTTTCTGTGGGAATCAATAGGCGGTTAAATATTGATAGACGGTTGGAGTTAAACGCTCCCTACAAGCCACAGAAGTCAAACGCAGCTCGGCCCTATTTGAATCCTCGCCGGGACAATGAAATGAAACCCCTCTCTCTCTCCCACTCTCTCTCTCTCACTCTCTGTTTCTCTCACTCTATCTTTCTCTCACTAGCTTTTAATATGACCGGGAAGTGTGAAGTCGTAGAAATGTAATTCTGATGTTCCTCGACACTATGGGGAATGACTCCAATTTACAGAACACTCAATAGTATTTATCATACCACTGTCAGTTGTTTCTTCTGCTTGCCCCGTTTGGCAAAGGCTTTAATCTGCCTCCCTCCTCCATGATGTGGGTCACTTTAGCAGATGGATCTTTATATACTATTAATATCTTTTTTTAGATTAGTGGTAGTCAATAAGAGATGGAGCAGAGATGTCCTCATTGAACCTGAAAGCGTCCTATTAGTGTAAATGTAATGTTGGATGACAGATGTTTGAAAACAACAGTGGCTCCGCAGGGGGGGGGGGGGGCCGGGGCCCACCTGCTCCCTCTGGGGCCCCCCCCCTCCACCTGAGGAACCGTAACACGCCCCAGCCCATCCGTGTAGTCCCAGCCATTAGGCTGTGTGTTTGGCTGTGTGTTTGTTAATCAGGGCTTTAGGCTCTGGTGACGGCAGAGTGGTTCTCAGGTGGGATCACCCCCACCTCGGCTCTGGGGCGCGTTGGGATCCTAGGAACCCGCTTCGCATTTAGAGGGACTCTGGGCTGGGCTGGTCATAGTTTGAACTCAGTGGTCAGCTCACTGGTTAACGGAGGAGACCCAATGCTCACCACGTACACGCATGCAGTGAAGTTAAGTTTCATGTTGGAAATGAATTTCATGTTTAACAGTCGGCGGCAAACTTGAAACGAACGTTGAACATGAAGCTAAGTAGTCGGGTCTCGTCCGCTGTGCTCTCTGGAACAGTTTGCTGCGGAGCTACGAACACACTGAACACACTGAACAGACTCTGAGAAGAACCCAGGAGGTGTTATCATATTAGCACTAATGATATAAAGGTGCTGTAGCAGCCAGTGTTTGAGTGTCACTCGTTGGAATCGCTGCATCAATTAGCTGTTAGTGAGCGAGACGTGCTGTGGTGTAGAGAGTTGAATGTGACTGTGCATCTGTAGGGGAATGTTTAGACTTTTTAGACCGTTCCTGACCAATCAGGGCGTCTCCTCCCTGGTTGGTCAGGGGAGTCCATGCTGCCACTCACAGGTGTGTGAAATGCAACACGTATCAATTTTTTCAGGGTTTCGGTTTCAAAATCATGCTCTCTTCTTCTGCTCTTTGTTTAAATCGCACGTCTTACCTCCAGCAGCTTTAATGGTAGTTCTGATGGCACACTTTACATTATAACAACGCACAAGAAACGTCGACAAGAAACACATGTTTAAATGTTTTCATTGACATAGCTTACAGTTCCAGGGGAAGCTCGTCCCGACCCGACTGGTTCAGAGTGGAGCTCTACCTGGCCACGCCTGGCCACTCAAGGCAGTTAATTAGGGGCTGACCTTTGGCCCAGGCAGGGGCCAGTTCCCAGGCCCGAGCCTGTCTCCGGTCTGCGTTCGGGGAGGCGACCAAGCATTGAGTGATCTGAAGCTCTTTGGAGCACCTGCCGAAGCGTGTGACCACTTATGTCCTCCTGTGGTGACAACCTGCCTCTTGTTTGGGCAGCCTGGCTGGTAGTGCTCAGAGAGGTAGCTCTTGGTGATAAAGGGCTCTGTGAGCCTTGAAACCAGCCACTCACCAGAGTCCAGGTCTCCCTGCTCAGTCTCCCGCCAGGGCTCGCACAAATACACAGTCGCAACGCAAAGTTCCAAAGGAGTATGTGTGTGTGTTTCTGTGTGTGTGTGTGTGTGTCTGTGTCAGTGCGGGTGTACTCCAGGAGGATCCCGATTGGTCACCCACAGTCTGTGTTCTAAAGTGTGTGTCAACACTTTGCCTTAGTCTACTTCCCTCTCACTGGACTCCTTGATTGAACGCTCAGCCGGCCAGTTATTGTCATGACGACGTTATACATCCATCATCTCTGTACTTCTCACCAGTTTTATGGGATTAGATTTGGTTCCAAAGAAACCTTGACCTAGGTCATACTCTGGGAGAAAAAATGTGCTTGTCTTCCACTTTGATTGAACAATCGAGGCGATTCAAGGTAATTCCAGGTCCTTGGAGTTGAGTCGTGAGCCACAGTCCGTCGTGGTGGTCCTCAGCTCCTCCCCTGTTGACCGCTCTCCTCCCTGTGTGTTTGACGGCTACAGACTGGCAGAAGACCGAGGCCCAGAAGAGACGCGAGCAGCTGCTACTGGATGAACTGGTGATACTGGTGAACAAGCGAGACGCTCTGGTCAGAGACCTGGATGCACAGGAGAAACAGTGAGTGAACCCCTGTTCCACCGCCACACCGACAACACGCAGACAGACAGCAGCACACCGACAACACGCAGACAGACAGCAGCACAGCAACAACACGCAGACAGACAGCAGCACAGCAACAACACGCAGACAGACAGCAGCACAGCAACAACACGCAGACAGACAGCAGCACACCAACAACACGCAGACAGACAGCAGCACAGCAACAACACGCAGACAGACAGCAGCACAGCAACAACACGCAGACAGACAGCAGCACACCAACAACACGCAGACAGACAGCAGCACAGCAACAACACGCAGACAGACAGCAGCCAGTGCTCCCCAAAAGCCCAGAGACCCCAGTAATGAAGGTCATATTCAATAGTCATTCATTATGCTTCACAGAAGTCATGATTCCCACCGTTGACCATTTAGGCGTACTAATTTCAGACTAAACTAAAACTGAAGGCTAGCTAAAGAGTGCTCTAGTCGGTCTTTGACAGCCTTGGGCTAGCTGTTAGCTAGGCCCTCGCTGCTGACGGTTCATTGGCTCTCTCGCCGTGCACCGACGGCCATCGCATCCACCTCCGAGTGCGGGGCACACCTGCACGGGCGGAGTCTGCGCGGGACCCGGTTCACGTTGGCAGCTCTCTCTGCCAATGGGGGCCGGCTCTGGTGCCGGGTGAGAGGTCAACACCCGCCCACCCGCCCATTGCTAGGCCGCTCCACAGGTGGGCGCAGTGGTGCCGGTTGCCGTGGTGCTCTAGCTGTGTACCGAACACCCCCCCCCCCCATCATGCCCCGTGCCCCATGCCCACCCAACCACCTGCACCCCTTTCTGACCTTGTGACCTTTCCCCCCCACCCCCACCCCCCCCCCACCACCGTCCTGCAGGGCGGAGGACGATGAGCACCTGGAGAGGATTCTGGAACAGAACAAAGGCAAGATGACCAAGAAGGAGGAGAAGTGTGTCCTTCAGTGATCGACGACAAACAAATGTAGCCCATATGATAATGTATTACTATTAATATTATGATGCTGATGATTGTGCAGTGGCTATCCCAGAGGTTTCTATCCTGTTCCTTCAACCCTGACCCGGTTGTTGTTTTTGGTCTCAAGGCCCTGTGATGCCTTCTGCCTGGTTTATACTGAACAAAACTCTCCTGATTATATACTGCCTTTTTATTTGACTGTACTTATTATTATATCTTAACCACAAAAGGTACGTGTGTGACGTAAATGCACACCAGAGGTGAAGCGTAGCATGGACGGCTCCAGTGAGACTCGACTGACAAATATATGTTGCATCTTATAATGTTTGAACCGAACCCTTGAGATGTGTCATGGAAATGCACAATGTGTTTTGAATCATTTTTTAAATGTGTTACCGTTAAAAAGATGTGTTATTTTGAGGTACAGCACATGTTTTTTTTCTGACATCTCAGCTGGGGGAAGTGTTAAAAAATCGAATTGTTATAATGGTATCTTTAATTTACATTCATTACTTGACTGTGTAACTTTTAATTACTTCCATTCACAAAGTTTTTACTTGTTGTAAAATGTCTTGAAGGGGAACACGTTATCCTTCATAAATCCCAACTTCCCCTTATTTACTCAAAAGCGTTTACCAACCAATTGGAAGCTGGATCCTGGTGATAGTGGACGGGAGAGCAAAGTGCTTTTAACCTTGTATTATTTTATCACAGCTTTGGCAAGGAACTTCCAAAAAAATATTATTTTTTTCTTCTGGATTCACGCGGCCGAAAGTAAAATAAAAATTATTTATTGCGGTTTTTCGTGAGAGCTGCTTGTAAAGTACCGTTATAATCATGCACACTCAACATCTTTGTATTTATTGTATAGTGGGGGGAAAACAATGCTTTCACGTGCGATATCTTTTAGTTCCACATTTGGCTGTCTTCATTTGTAAACATGATCTGTTTATTTATTCCAGTGTCATAACCCAAGTCTTCAATAAAGATGCTTTCATACTCCATTAATTGATATTGTCTTTCAATCGCCTGTTGTCTTTTCCGTTTGCACACAATAAAATGTCTTTCCATTATGAAGGGTTTATTTTTTATATTCATTGGCACGTTTTGTTATTTAACCTAAAATAAGCCAACCTTGCGTCAATCATTTCCGTGCCTTTTTAATTTATTGCGATCTATTTCACCAGCCTGTTTCTGAATATAGGCCTAAATATAAAACAAGTGCGTCGCTTTTCATTTATAAATTAGGCCTACCATAGTTCATAATCATCCCAGAAGAGCAACTAAATCGGCTGTTTCATTTAAAACAACAAAAGCTGTAAAGTGATTAAAATGCAGCCGGCTGTCCGGTGCGTCTCAGGCTGCACAGCTCATAAGAAACGCACTTTATTTTTATTATTAACTTCTTATTCTCTACTCTCTCTGACTCCCGGGTGGGTAGCGCCTGGTTGTGAATTAGACTGAGCGTTAAGTTTGGTTCAAGGACCGGTCCTGCTCCTCGGATAGAGATTAAATAAATCACTTTGTAGCCCACAAAGTGAACCCTCTCGGCCGGTCCTCCGCCGGGCTGAGCCGAGAGGACCGGTGGACCCGCTCCCCTCGGCTCAGTGAGGAGGATGGCTTGTGACAGCAGACGTCCTGCCTGCCGTGTTAATAGTTTCTGGTCGCAGCTCGGCTTGGCGCTCACTGTACATCCGTCCCCTAAGGCGCTTTGTTTTATTTGTATTATACTGCACTTATCACGGGTGGCTGTAATCGGACGGATAAAGCGGCGCGTAATGGAGCTCACCCCACTTTATACACCAGTATAATATATATATATATATAATATATAAATATATATTTATTTATTTATTTATTTAATTTTATATATATATATATATATATATATATATATATATATATATATATATATATATATATGTATATAATATACAGCGTCTGTTTACTTCCACGAGAAACCAGCGAGCGCCGTCAAATGGCATCGATTATAATCACAATAATAATAGGCCTAATAATAATAATGATGATAATGATGATAATAATAATGATATGCAGCCTGCTGCTGGACATCTGAACAGACCATGACCGCCCGAAACATCAGAGAGCGAATTATCTCGCTACTTATCTCTTTGAGATTCATTTAAATTGACACATTGAAGACGCATTGCATTACTTTTTTATTTTGTATGTTAAATGTTATATTAATGAAGACAGGCTAAATTTTTTTTAATTTTCAGATTATATATTATTTTGTATTTATGTAGCCTACCTTATTAAATTGACAAGAAATACCAAAAGGAAGGCAGTATAATTGATTTCTCCATGCACTATTGTTTCTATAACAACATTGTGTCTTCGAGGCCTGAATACTCCAACCGAGGCACCCCATCCGTGTCATGACAGACAATTAACATTACATTTCATACAAATAAAATGAAAAGGAATAATGAAATCCAATGTTTCTTACCTCGGTCACATGTCAGAGCAGCTCGTGCGATGCTCCTGTGGAAGTGCTGTGTTGCAGATGAGATGTGAGCTATATTACAGTGTGTACCAGCGGTCTGAAAGGCGCACTGAAACCCGGGGCTTGGGTTCTCCAGTCTCGTGGTGACGACAGTCCTCGGGCCAGAGGATGGATTATCTCCTGAGCATTGTGGCTGGAGCACTTTGATGTCTCCGGCCTCCCCTCGCAGGTGTGGAGCCCTGGTCTGCGGCCGGACGTCTTCCCTGCGCCCCAAACGGCACCAAATGAACCCACTCCACGTCCCTCTCTCTCGGCTCTTTACAATATCCTATTTTATGCATCGACGTTTTAATAAGCACCGACAACATCCGCGGAGCCGCCACTGCAATCCTGCCGGCTAAAGGAACCTTTCCCCCTCCTCTCCTGCTCCCTATAATCCCAGGCTTTACCAGCTCAGCATTAAGAAAAACCGACTGCAATTTGGGATTAGACAAAATACTCTTATTACAAAAGGTTGGTGCAACTTGATAACTTGATACTTGTTCAGGATTTATCTCAGGGTCTTACATCAGGAGAAGCAAAAATAATTCTGGGGGACAGAACAGAATAGAACGTGTGGCTTTGTGTTGTTGTTGTGTCACCGTGTGTGTGTGTGTGTGTGTGTGTGTGTGTGTGTGTGTGTGTGTGTGTGTGTGTGTGTGTGTGTGTGTATGCGTGTGTGTGTGTGTGTGTGTGTGTGTGTGTGTGTGTGTGTGTGTGTGTGTGTGTGTGTGTGTGTGTGTGTGTGTGTGTAGGCTATGTGTTGAATGTGGTGCATAACTTAACCAGGCTCGGTGTTCCTGGTGAGGGCGGTGGGTGAGAGGCTGGCTGATGGAATTTGGTTCATAGTTTGGCCTTAAGTTGGGCCCCGGGGCCCTCTGGCTGATTAGAGACTGGAGAAAGCTGCCCCCCCCCCCACACACACACACCCCCCCGCTCCCCAGCACCACTGCCTTCACACAACTAAAATAACCCGGGTCCTTTTGGTCTGCCGACCATTGAGGGCTTACGGCGGCGCCTAGATTGTCTCTCAAAGTGCTCTCGTCGATGACTTTAAAGTTGTATAGGACAAGCAAAGCCTCCCCTCTGATTGGCCGAACCCACATGAGTAAGAAATGTAATTTCGTTCCTGTGGCGGTCTCAACTCTTTGAACATTAGCTCGCTTTCAGCTCGGGCCGCAATTAGAAGAGTTGATTTTGAGGCCTCGTGGTGTCCTGAGAACATCTCCGCGACCCCCGCTCCACCGAGAGGGACCACCGCCGCCTCCCCAGGCTGCTCCCACAGCCCGGCCTCAGAGGCTGTAGTCGCGGCCTCCTCAGAGGCTGTAGTCACATTGGTGTGGGCAGAAAACACTTGTCCCTTTGATTCAGTGATCGCAGTCCTCTTTGAGTCCTTGATTTCATTTCTCTCTTTCTCGTGGAGTTTCTGGTGGATTATTCTCCGCGGTTCCCTCAGTGAGTCGGAGGTCTGTCCCTGTTCAACTTTGCGTAAACCATCCTCAAATGTCTTTCTAAGTGGGGATTTCATCTCATTCATATGCATTAGCCCGGGTTGACAATACAATTTAAAATAGTTACATCTACTTCTCCCATATTTGGTTTAATAATTTTTCTGTTAGCCTGTATATTATAAAATGTGTTTTTTTGTTTAAAAAAATAAATAGTCCCACGCTATCTATTATTTCCCTCAGCAAGAACTCCAGAGAGCAGTAGGCTAGTTTAGCTCTGCTGTTGTTGACAAACAACACAACAACTCACATCTAAAACAACCTTCATCATTCACTTGTGTTGCATATCCTTCATTTTGTCCCGAAAATATTATAATAAGCCTATTTGTTATGTTAAATATGTAATCATTTTATTTCGAAGTAATTACTAACTTTCTAATTAATTAATTAATTAATTCTAATTTAAGTAATTAGCCTACATTCTTGTTGTTGTAAAAATAAATAAACTAGGCTCACTAACTACTTTATACTAGATTTACTTTATATTAACTTTACTTTTCACTAACTATTATTTCCTGCTGGGCCGACAGGATGATTTGATGTGTTGCTGTGTTGCCATCTCAACACTAAAGATCACACGGTTCCATTAAGAGCCCATAAGTTCAGTTTAAGATCCACTATGTTACTATCAGGTTGTTTGGGTTGATCTTTGCTGCGATTTCACTACACTTTCCCCACTCCCCGGACTTTTAAATGCCTTAAATAGGAATACAGAAACACAGAGCTCATATGCTGTGTGGAGGCGCTTTGGGCCCATGGAGGATTTCCATCTTGCTCAGATCGGTCCGGACCGACGGGGAGGGGCTTACCAGCCTGTTCCCCCGCGCCGATTGGCTTTCGTTTCTGCCTGTCATTGCACACGTGGTCTCTGATTGGCTCGGAGCGGGCGGAACGGCAGGTGCCCTATGCTCATAGAGGGGTGGGGAAGTGAGAAGGTGATCAATCCCCACCGTCTACACTAGCCCCTTAACACAGTGACACACACACACACAACCACCAGCCCGGGCAAATTAGTTTGATTTATTTGGTCGGAAATCCCGGAAACATTTGGCACCACAACACAGAAGGACGTGGAGGCACGTGTCGCTGATCAGTTTGGCTCAGTCTGGTCTTCATGTTCCTCGGCGATCTGCTGTATTTGTTTTCAAGTGAGTCGACGGGCTTCCCTTCCCTACTTCTCTACTTCTGGATATTTACTCTGCTGTTGCTGGCCTCCCGCAAGGCCCCCGGACGGACGCCTCGGACACGGGAAGGATTCCCCCAAGGTAGGCCACCCCGGCAGAGATGTCCCCATAATAAGGCTTCAGAAGGACTCTTATGTCAGGTTCTGTGTTCAGTGGAGAGAGGGAGATGCGGGGTGACAATAACTAGTGGAAATGGGACAGGGTCGCTGCAAAGGGAGTTGGAAAGTTGCCTAATTTAATAATAAATGTGTGTGTGTGTGTGTGTGTGTGTGTGTGTGTGTGTGTGTCTGTGTGTGTGTGTGTGTGTGTGTGTTTCCATTCATCGCTAATATTCCTGTGACATTATGGTAAAGATCTATTAATGGTTACGACAATTGCCAACAAGCAAAATGAGTTAAATTCAGGTGACTAATATACAGAAACCCTGAGCCTATTTTTTATTTCATATTATTCCAGTCCAGTCATGCATGTAGGCCCTGTGTGTTTTCTTGGAGTGCGATTGGCCATTCTAATGACTCGCGCACTTGTAGGAGATAATTGAAGAGGCGAGTTTGGGTTTTAGTTAATTTGTTTGGCTGATAAGGACCTTGTGAAGCCGCTCTCCCCGGAGGTGTCATCTCATTATAATTGAGTTCATTTGCAAGAAGAAGTCTCCTTTTCCACGTCGCTCATGCGATGCTGAACACCAAGTCAGAGAGACGTCCCGCAGACCGCGGCGGCTCGAGCCCCTCCGCCTCGCGTACGGCCTTGTTGATCACTGAGTTCAGATTCGGTCCTCATCGGGTTAGAGGACCGACATGGAATTCATGAGACATTTTGTGGTATTTATTTTTTCTTACAAATTTAAACGAAACAATTCAATTCAGTGGGCTTCTCCCTACTTTATTCCACAAAACGTATTGGCCTAAATAAGTGGATTATTGATTGCATATTGAAGTAGGATTAAAGGTTTAGTAATGGCCTGTTTTGGCCGCTAAGGCCTATTATTAAAAAGGTTGTGGGTGGGATCCTGGCTGACCGATGGGCTACAGGACTTATTGTGGACGTTGATTTACACAAAAACTCAAACTCCAAAGTTACCCGTGAAAAGGGAAATAAACGAAATAAACTGATTATTTTTAATAACTTCTGAAGCCACTGAGATTTTGGAAGTTCTTAATTTTGAATTGACCAAGAAACGAATTATGTGCGTTTACATGGAATTTAATCTACCAAAACACATTAGTGTATACATTAAAATAGGGTTTTATTTATACGTTCAAATATGAATTGTTTAGGGATGTGTTTTTCTAATCTACAGACTGAAAGTATTATCTCAAAATGTACATGCCCGCAATATTTTAAAAAGGCCCGACTCTTTCTGGGCTAAATAATAATAAATAATAAATGGCCTTCACATTATAAGGTCAGGTCGGTGGGTCTCAGCAGTCATGTTGGGGCTATTGGGGATAACTACATGTCTCCATATTATTAATATTATTAACTTTGTACGCGGTAATCTATGCCTGTTATAGCCTAACCAACTAATAGAGTACATTTATTTTTCATTTCCTATTTGTCGCTGCTGCTTCATCTTGTATATCATATATGTTATTATATATTAGAGGCTACCTATTTAACAATGTCGTTGACATAGTGTAAAATACATGAACATTTGAATAGTATTTAAAATTAACAATAGGCACAATTTCAATTATCCACATAGGCGCATTACGTTAAGATTGTAAACGGTAAAGTGGATAGGTGAACTATTATTATGCTCAAGGGTGTTAAAAAAAATCCCTGATCCATTCCAATCTAGCAAATCCTTGGAGATGTGTAAAACCCAATCCATGATTATTTTAGCAGTCACATTTAATTAAGACAACAAAGGAGATTGTCCGCGTTTTATATGTCGCATGCAAATAACCAATCGACCCACTGAGTGGCCTTTTTTTTTTTTTTTTCTTCATCTCCGCCTCTCCTCTGAAGCAACGTGTATCTAATATTTATTTGTCTTTTGTTGATTTGCAGTAAACTGCATCGCCCCCCTCTCCCGTCAAGCTGCAACATCGGGGGAAATCCAACTATTGGCAAGATCTGGGGGGACCCGTGACTGCCTCTAGCATGATGTCATACCTCAAACAGCCCCCCTACGGCATGAACGGCCTGGGGCTGAGCGGCACGGCCATGGACCTGCTGCACCCCTCAGTAGGATACCCAGGTAGGCGTGTGTGTGTGTGTGTGTGTCTTCATTAATGTGTGTGTGTCTTCATTAATGTGTGTGTGTGTCTTCATTAATGTGTGTGTGTCTTCATTAATGTGTGTGTGTGTCTTCATTAATGTGTGTGTGTGTGTCTTCATTAATGTGTGTGTGTCTTCATTAATGTGTGTGTGTGTGTCTTCATTAATGTGTTTAATTTTGTTGTGGATCCTCTCCAGCGACCCCCAGGAAGCAGCGTCGGGAGCGGACCACCTTCACCCGCTCTCAGCTGGACATCCTGGAGTCCCTGTTCGGTAAAACCCGCTACCCGGATATCTTCATGCGTGAGGAGGTGGCACTGAAGATCAACCTGCCAGAGTCCAGAGTACAGGTAAACACCAACGTCTTTACTCGCTGTAGACTCATTTGCTCTAAGATGAAGTTGGGCATGAAACATGGCTCATTTAGAGTTTCGGGCTTTTGACTCTTTTTTTTTTTTTTCTCCCTCACACAACTTTGTATTCAATTCAAAGCACTTTGTTCATCCCCAAGTATAGATCAGGCCAGACGATGAGCACATGTTGCTATCTTCTGCACAGTGTTCTAGATGGTGGGCGTTGGGTAGGACTTGAGGACTGTACTGTACAGCCTCTCCGTACTGTAGTAACGCATCAGTCCCACGTGTCTGGTGGAGCCGGGTGTTAAGGGGGGGGGGGGACCGAGGCCGGCCTCCCCCCCCCCCCCCGGCGGCCTCCCGGTCGGAGGCTGCGTGTGAAACACAATGCAGAGCACCGTGTGGCTCTAGAGTTACCCTGCTGAGTGGGGAAAGCTGATAGCCTGTTCTCCTAGCGCGCCGCGTACCAGCTCCGACATTAGACCCTGACAGGCCTAGGACAACGGGGGCCAGGGCAGAGCTGAACCCGGGGCCTTAATAAACCTCCAACATGGCCGCTCTGCCTCCCCCCCGCCTCCCCCCTGCCCCCCCCCAGGGCCCGGCCCCTGGGTGTGTTGTGTGTGTGTGTGTCTGTGTGTGCGCGCCGGTGGCTCATTCCCGGGCGTGTGCTGTGCTCCTTAGGTGTGGTTCAAGAACCGCCGGGCCAAGTGCCGGCAGCAGCAACAGAGCGGCAGCAGCGCCAAGGCCCGGCCCGCCAAGAAGAAGTCGTCGCCGGCCCGCGAGAGCACGGGCTCGGAGAGCAGCGGGCAGTTCACCCCGCCCCCGGTCTCCAGCACCGGCTCCCTCTCCTCCTCCTCCTCCTCCACCTCCTCCTCCTCGGCCAACCACGCCGGGGCGGTGGCGGCGGCGGCGGCAGCGGGGCTGCTCGGCGGTGGCGGCGGCGGCGGGGCCTCCTCCGCCTCCATCGGCGCCGTCTCCTCCATCTGGAGCCCGGCCATCTCCCCCGGCAACGGCCCCGGCGGGGCGGCGGCGTCCGCCGGCGCGCCCCCGCTGTCGGAGCCGGGCCCGCCGGCGTCCAACGCCTCGTGCATGCAGCGCTCGGTGGCGGGGGCCGGGACGGCCTCCTCCTACCCCATGGCCTACAACCAGACGGCGGGCTACGGCCAGGGCTACCCGGCCCCCTCCGGCTCCTACTTCAGCGGGGTGGACTGCGGCTCCTACCTGGCCCCCATGCACTCCCACCACCACCACCACCACGCCCACCAGCTCAGCCCCATGGCCGCCTCGTCCATGCCGGGCCACCCGCACCACCACCACCACCACATCGGGCAGGCGGCGTCGGCGGCGGGCCACCACCACCCCCACCACCCCCACCACCAGCCCTACGGCGGCTCCGGGCTGGCCTTCAACGGCTCGGACTGCCTGGATTACAAAGAGCAGACTGCGGCCTCCTCGTGGAAGCTGAACTTCAACGCCTCGGACTGCTTGGACTACAAGGACCAGGCCTCCTGGAGGTTCCAGGTCTTGTGATCCAGCATCTTTTTTTTTTTTTACCCCCCCCCCCCCACACACACACACACATACACACACACCCACTCCCCCTTATAGTGTTTTTTGTTTTTATGAACAAAAAAAAAAAAGAATTATGAACCATTATATACCAAACTAGTAGCAGGAACCTTGGCCATTGGTACGCCGTCTCCCGATCAGAAAGGGTTGTTAAAAAAGAAAAAGAAAAAAAAACTCCCAAGAGGCCCGATGAAGTGAAAAGAGTGAACACGATCAGGCGCAGCTGCGTGGTTCGCCGGTGAGGAGGAGTGGGGTTTTTAAAGCGCCTCTGGGACGACCTGCACGTCGCTATACTGTTCTCACAACCCTGTCTGAACCAAACCTCTTCTGATCTCCACCAGCGCTCTGGCTCTCGCGAAGGACGCGCGTCTGGACGGGCGCTAAACGGGCCTCACTCAGTGCGCAGGCGCTGCCTGCACCGCGCGCTCTTTACCTCGACCCTATGAATCATGTACAGTTCTTATGTCTTATTTTAGATGAGAGATTTTAGTCGGCTACGTTAAGGAGCTGAGATATGTAAATATGTATTTGGGTCAGTTACAATGACCGCGTTGATTTTGTTTCTGAATTTGAAATGGTTTATTACGACTTTGGAAAAAAAAGGATGTAAATGTCTTTCCCGATTCCAAAGAGAACAAATTGGCTACAATGTTTAATTTTTACACTTTTATTGATAAAAAGAAAGAATAGGCTACCTTTTTGAAGTTAAAATGTCTGAAAACCTAAAATATATAAATACAAAATATACTGGAATGATCAGGTACAATGTATTCACTGCTATTAATTAGTAATAATTAATATTTTCTCAAGACACCTGACTTGGGCAGTGTCAAATGTGATATGTCCTATTTTAACAGCAGCACTTGACTTGATACCGAAGTCAAATCATTTGCAGGAATGTGTTTTTATTATCCCAACATGACAGTGAACCGTTGAATGTATCTTAAGGCGACCATCCTTGCATATGTTCACACAATAAAGATCCGTTAACACGTCTTTTTCCGTGTGTGTGTGTGTGTGTGTGTGTGTGTGTGTGTGTGTGTGTGTGTGTGTGTGTGTGTGTGTGTGTGTGTGTGTGTGTGTGTGTGTGTGTGTGTGTGTGTGTGTGTGTGTGTGTGTGTGTGTGTGTGTGTGTCCCAGTGTCCCAATTGGAACGTAGTTTTAGATGAAATTTGACACGAGTGAGCTTGGTTGCTCTATTAGCGTTAGATTAAAGTGTTCTCATTTGAACTAGTCACACTTTTGTTTAAAGCGTGTTTCATTTTTAATTAACTTTGCAGAACGGGGTAAATGCAAATGAGCCATAATCATCCTGACAGGCTGGGGACGACGTGTACATGCGGGGCGCATTCCCACTTTAGAGAGACACCCTTTTTAATCCTTTACAATTGAAACGCTAACGTTTCCCCTCGCTTTAGCGACGACGCGACGCGCAGAGGAAATGC
The DNA here is from genome assembly GCF_964030765.1 of Micromesistius poutassou. Classification (NCBI taxonomy): domain Eukaryota; kingdom Metazoa; phylum Chordata; class Actinopteri; order Gadiformes; family Gadidae; genus Micromesistius; species Micromesistius poutassou. The sequence continues at coordinate 13,496,695 of NC_140277.1, forward strand.
TGCTGGTTGACGCGGCGCCCGCGGGGCGTCCCGCTCGAGGCGGGATCGAACCCGCGACTGTAATGACGCGATAATGAGTACCGCTGTTGGCGCGGAGGAGTTGATCCAAAATAACCCGGAGGAAACTCAGCTTGTCTGACGCGCTAATTAGGCGGGTGGGGCCAGGTTAGAGGGTCAAACTGTGTGTGTGTGTGTGTAAGAGTGAGAGCTAGAAATGGGGAAAGCGAAAATGCTCCCAGGCATAAACTGTGGGAACGAGGTGGTTTTTGTTCTCCGGCTGGTAGGCCCGTGTTTTTTGACGTTTGTTTCAGAAGGCAGAGTGAGAAGTAGCAGGTGTCTTGGAATAGTTTCCAAACCATCGGTGCATCTGTCCTCCGTGGGACAGGACGGGTCCACCTCGTAGATGAATATAGGTCCACACGGACATGCCGATCGGCCTCTGGGTGTATTTGCAGACCTATGTCAAAAGAAACGCGGTGGCTTAACTAAAGCCCCTCTCTCAGTGAAACAGTGTGCGTGTGCACAGCAGCTGAATAAATAGCCTGCGAAGGAGGACATTACACGTGTTTGCTCTGCAGCATTAAGACCGACGACACAAACACGGCTGGATTTGTCGAATTTGCATCAAATAAACATTTGCAACCAATCCTGGGAATAGTTTAATGGGTTGTGCATCAACACCTGCTCCTCAGCTCCACGGTGGACACAATGGACGGAATCAATTAAAATAAATCAATTAAATAACCACTTTTAGGGTTGTTTACCCACTGTCATAATACCAGCCTACAACACAGCCGAGCTGACATCACAGCAGCCATATGTCCCGTGTTTTCCTGATTGTTGTTCTTTAAATCCTATTTCCATTGCCATTATGCAAAGTGGAAATTAAAGAAATCAACAAAACACATCATTTAGCGTTAATGGATTTCCCGAATTGTGGGATCGGAATAATATAAAATGTGTTTGACAGTTATTGACGAACCCCTCCTCCAGGACCAAAGTAGTTTAATCAGCTTTAAGACTCACTTATCTTCAAAAAGTGTTCATATAGGCCTATATATATATATATATAGTTAATATGCATTCCCTGGCGATGACACACAGGCGCTATTGTGTATAAACAAAAAACGGGGCTACCATTACCTAGGCCTATAGCAGTAATAGGCCTATTTGTTATAACTTAAAGTTTACAACTTAAAGGTTATAATAAACCTATACCGCTGGAGGACGTTAATATATAGTGCCATTCCTACGGGTCAGAATAAACTTTTAGGAATTAGTCTATCTTAACTCCATCTAATAGCTGAACTAGGCCAGGGTTGGAGGCCTCTTCAAGGCCCAACTAGAATTATTATCACATAAAAACCAAACGAGTCCGATGAGCCACAATAGTCAATAGGCCTCATTTTAAAATAATTGTGGAAACAAATGTAGCAAATGTAGGCTCAAGAGATAACTACAAGATGAATAAAGTCCTAGTTGATGTTGTTCGTCTGCATAGCTTTAAATGCATCACTCCAATGCTTGGCGATAAAAACACACATATATGGCATGTATGTTTCTATGGCATTGACATTAGTCTTGATGACTAGAAAGTTAGGAAAGCTTATATATATTTTATTATCCCTAAATCGTCCAGAAACATGCTAGTTAAATATGATAATCGTTCATGAAGAAATGAAAGGGCTAAATCATTTAATTAATTACTTCATGTTCACACTCACATATCGAATGTTCTTTTTTTTTTAATACAAGGTGAAACCAAGCGTGGTCAGATATAATATATGTTAGAGGTTATTTTGAGAACTCGAACCGACAGATTAGTTCCTATATTTAGATTTAGATTTACAAATTTTGTGTGTAATTCTGACAACTCTATATCAATATTGACATTGCTAAAAAAAGAATTGTGACTGAAAACCTAAACAATTAACGCATATACAATATACTATACATATACAACTATACAATTAACGCATGGTATTGACATTTACCACTTAAGATTTTTACCAAATACTTCAAATGTTCAAGAAAATATCACGAAAAAGAGAATTGCATGTTTGGAGAGAGAGCCACTGTAGTCTCCAAGCAAGCTCACAAACACAAGCAGAAGACTTGTATTTCTCTATATTATGACAATGTAGTGTAATAACTGGGTTAGTAACCGAGCATAGCAACAAGTTATTGAATGGATCATGCTGGCACGTTAGTGTGCAGAATTACAACGGTGGGGTTGTTAAATCTTCTACAGTTGAATGTCAGGGCAGTTCACGGTAAAGTTGGGACTTGTCATGTTTTGGAAGGAGGACGGAGGAGTGAAAAAGGCAGTGCAGTGGGATCTGATTGGCTGCCGTACACGGCTGCCAGGTCCTTCAGTCCTAGCGTGTCGGTGGGGCGGTCTGAGCACAAGAGGAGAGCCAGAAGAGGCATGTAGGGTTGAGCTGGGAGGTCACAGGAAGGTCATGGTTCAGGGTGTATTCTACACCGCCGTCTCCAGTTTCTGGGCCTTTGTTAGACGAGAGCTCGGGATGTGGTTCTTCTTAAAGGGCTTGGTATTATTGTTTATTGTTTATACGTTTTGGGAATAGTCAAGGACAATCACATTGGGAATCTGTACACAGGCTATAAAGAAAGGTTTGGATGGTTTATTCTTTTCCAATGGAACCTGAGTCAGTGGGCCATAAATTGGTGTTAAGTCTATTGTGAGCCTATTGCTAAGTTTAAGTTACAAAAAAAGCCCAACTCGTCTATAGAGCACTGACACGCAGGTCTCCAGTGGTAGGAAACACCACGCAGCCAGCCGTTTCGAGTCGAGTCCAAACGCTCGGGAGGGAATGGAAATACTATTGGTCCCTATAACAACAGTATTGGGATTGAAAAGTTGAGTCTGGTAGCCAATATAGCCGACCTGGCAGGGAGAAAGCAGCTTAGTCACCCCTATGACACAAGTTACTGTGTGCATTCATGACATTTCAGCGGGGCTTGCCTGGGTTTAGCCAAGCCTAACCCAGCCAAGCGCACCAACTCTCACTGTGGCTCTCTCCAGCCAGGGCTGCTGACAATATTACCAATGTTGCGAGCGAGCACGTCTCCTGCCAACACACAGTGGGCCGCCGGTCGTCACCGCAGTGAAACACTTCCCACTTCAATCCTTTTTCATCATTTGAAAAGGAACGACCGAATGACTTCTGATGTTCTTCCGTCTTTTTCGAGCACTACCTGTTCACACCTTTTACTGCCATTCTCTGAACTTCATTTAGATCTGTTGCCTCTCAGACGGGAAGGTCTAATTGGGTAAAAAAGGCTCTGTATGATCTCATCTGGAAAGGATCTGGTGGACTTTGGACCACAAGTCACAACTTGTCCCCCCCCCCCCCACCCCCCCAGACCTCTGAGAGGGGCTTAATGGAACACTATGGGCCTTCAGGCCTCACTGGCCTCCAAGCCCTAGCATCCCATCTGCATGTGGGCCAGCGCCCTGGATGTGCTCTTATTAAAAACGTCTCTATACATCAGAGGAGGAGCCTTACCTCGGTGCCAAGCCACACCCGGTGTGCCGGTGGTGAAGGAGAGACATTCCACAGCCTGTGTGTGATGATGATGGTCATCACTAAGCAGGGCGTTTCATTCTCATTGTTGTTATTGTTGTTTTGGTTGTTCCTGAAATCCGAACAGATGCCTTATGAAAAGGCATCGTTGTTGTTATTTCTGAAGCTGGTCTCCTGCTCTTATTTTACCCGCTCTAATAATATGTCAGATGCAGCGTGATTTGTCGTGACTAAGCTCCATGCCTCGCTCCCCTGCTCAACCTTCTGAAGATACACGTTTGATCCTCTTTGTGGGAGTGTAACCCAACATCCAGCAGGAATATGGTGTAACACAGAAATTCAATCACACCTCAACTCACACGTTGGCTCATACTGCAAATCGCTTTCCGTATGCGCTGTAGCAGAGCAGGACAGATTTGAAACTGCTTCCATACGTTTTCCTACTAAGGATTACAATTAAGACTATAATATTGGACTAAATAAAACATAAACCATGTGACTTTGACACTGAAATAATGGTGATAGAATATGTATTAATAGCCAGTCAGATACTAGATAATGGATGCAAGCCCTTCCCCATGGAAGGACAAGGAATTAGCCCCATCAATGCTATGATTAGATCCATGGGGCCAAACTGTGGCCCCTAGGCCTACAAGGAAAGACTACACAGCTGTTGCAGAGAGGAAAAGCCAGATAACCTGGATAATAGTAAGTGCTAGAGGCCTGACTCATTTTCAAATGCTAACAAGGCCGTTTCACAGCCTCGCCTGCTGTGCTGAATGCTAATGCCACTAACAAGTTTATCTCTCACATTCATCTCAGATGGCAAAGATTTGTGCATAACCCCACAGCTTTGCAGTAAACCTGCTGGCCACATTTGAATGAAGCATTACTATTTCAGATATGCATATGTATACCCAAGCTGACATCATTACGTTAAGGTTAACAAAGGACAGTCTCTTATCCTTCACAGCATTTTGTGTGTCAATATATATTCAGGGAGACTAAAACGTGGCTTGTTCCCCCATCAACAAGATGGGAGGAACTTATGCTCGCCTGTTAAGCAATTTAGCAGTTTTTATTGGAGCCGTCAAGTCAAATAATCGGTATATAATGCAGCTTTGGTTTGGGAGTGATGAGCGTGCCGAGAGAAGCACTAAAGGGCAAGGACAGATGCCACTTCTGCTCGCTACCACTGCAGCTGTGTGACTGTATCATCGCCAGGGAAATGTACCTTTTTGATGTCTACACAAGGAAAGTATTAGTATCAGACGGAACCCAAATTCATTTTACTC
>NC_140277.1:13504037-13521537 GCF_964030765.1 Micromesistius poutassou
TTATAAAGGCACTCTAACGCAGCAATGCATGTATGTTTACACACACACACACACACACACACACACACACACACACACACACACACACACACACACACACACACACACCTTCTTGTCTCCATCCCCGAATGGTGAGTACATCCTCTTCACAAAGTCTCATGTGATTGTTTTCTCGAGCAACCCTGTGGACCAATCATAGTGTACGGTTTTGCATTTGTTTAAACAATTTGACAAAACATAAATATACATCTCATCTCCCTGTCAGCTGAAGAGCATTCTGTGTCTAATCACTACACACTGATGAGCTGCTGTATGACTGTACACATGTACTCCCTAAATAAATACAACTCTAACTTTAACCTTCTTCCAACAAGTACTTTTACTGCTTTAAGCATCAGAAGGCAGTTCCACAATCTGTGAGGGCATTTCAATCTATTTTAGGGACAATGTAGGGTAGGGAATTTATTTAGGAAGCATTGTCATGTTTGTTGACAGTTTCTTAACTTCGCAACAGCAATCGATAAATCAAACGCTCTGACCCAAAAACAAAACAGGTCATTCTTGTTGTCGTTGCAGACCTGTGATAAGGCCGTCCAATCACATCATTCAGCCCGAATGAAATCATGGGATGGCTTCCCTGTCTCTCTTCTTACCTACCTAGCTGCCTACTCACACTCTGCCTGAGCACTCGTTGCAGATGAGCAGAGTCTTCCACCAGGCTACGCAGAGCTATTGCTAAAGCTAGTGAGCTAACGTGTTTTGGGGGAGTGGCTTCGGAGGGAGGCCTGAAGGCAGGGACGTTTCCTGTTGAATACTGTCCTAATCTATCTCGTTCTGATTGATTCCTCCACATTGTCTACCCTACCTTTGACACATTTCTTCCAACAAAGAAGCAAGAGCATTAAATTGCTTAACTAGGAAAATGGAAGTCAAACTATGATAAAACAAATAAAACGATTGATTGGCCACATCTCTACAGCTCCATCTCCATTGGGAACATGAGAATGTATATCAATTGAATGCACTGAAACCCCCTTTGAAGGTAACTAGTCATATTTGCATAACAGGCAAGGTTGATCTATTCCCCCCCCCCCACCCCCTCGCCCCACTCAGCAACAATAAAACACAGAGATGGATTTGGGAACACCACATCTGAGAGGAGTCCTCCAAATCCGCCATTGTGCTCATCTTGATTCTTCAGTCTTTCTCTTTCTCCCCCCTTCTCTCTTTGCAAGCCCTGGGAGGAGGGGGAGGAGGGGGAGGAGGGGGAGGAGGGCTTGGTGTTATAATGCCAAGCTCTCTGTCGGCTAAGCTGTTGCTGGCTCCACATAAGAAACAATGAAACTTCATCGGAGACCAGATTACCAAGTGGAGTGGCGGAGAGCGCGGGGAGCACCCAACTCTCCAAAGGATGAGGCAAATCAAAATCACTTCTTCTGCTTTTTTCTCGTTTCTTTATTATTGTCTGCCTTCCTTTCTTGTGCATTGTCATTATCTACGGGTGATAGCCCGTCAGAGCTGCTGTCGGCCGGACGGCTGGCCGTGGACGCTCTCTCCTCTGTTCCCATCTCTGTTCCCCTCTCTTTCTATTCAGATATATTGTTTTAGGAGTACAGCTTAAGTGAGAGCGTCTTGCTTGCTGTCTATCTCTCTTTCTCTCTGGCCCTGCAGTGTTGGTCTGATAGAGAGGGATTTAGGCGAGATGGAGGGAGCTTATGGGGGAGGTTTGGGCAGGGTCTGCCGTTACACTCACACGCCGCTGGAAGAGCCTGGGAGGACGCAGAGAGCCAATGGGCCGTTTGATCTAATGCACACAAATCCTACATTAATACGCTCTTATAAGTCTTATTTTATTTGGGCTATGAGGAGGGGGCCTCCCTGTTCTTTATCCACAATAACTCACACATTAGGGCCAATGTTGGTGTGTTCCTGAGTGTGTGTGTGTGTGTGTGTGTGTGTGTTACAGCCAGAGAGATACATATTTCTTTCTCTTTTGTCACACTATTTACGTTATATGATCAGTCTGGAGCAGCTCCACTCCAGGCTGATATGGAGGGGTTGTGTGTGTCCGTGTTTGGGTCCTGTATTGACATTACAAATGTCAGGCATATGCTTACAGACCCAAACAGACAGCCGCAAATATCTCCAGACCACTACAGCTCTGTCATGCTGTTGTCAACATTGCATTGTAAGGCACGCACACGCGCGCACGCACACACACACACACACACACACACACACACACGCACCGTGCTGTGGGACGGTGCAGAGGAGCAGGGTCGGTTTCTTCCTTGTCCCTCTCAGTCTGTCTGCTGATGAGTCGGTCTGTGTGTCTGTCACTGAGGGACAAGGTACACACCCGACTCCTACCTCCTGAAGACGCTTCTGCAAGAGATCAAACACACACAAAATGAGGTGTGACAGACCAAATATTTAGAGAGAGAGAGAGAGAGAGAGAGAGAGAGAGAGAGAGAGAGAGGGAGGGGGTTGGTTAGTAATAGAGAGAGTAACATAGAGGGGGGGGGGTAATAGAGTGTAACAGAGAGAGGGAGGGAGGGTAATAGAGAGTAACAGAGGAGGGTGACAGAGAGTAACATAGAGAGGAGGGTAATAGAGAGAGTAACATAGAGAGGAGGGTAATAGAGAGAGTAACATAGAGAGGAGGGTAATAGAGAGAGTAACATAGAGAGGAGGGTAATAGAGAGGGTAACATAGAGAGGAGGGTCATAGAGAGAGTAACATAGAGAGGGAGGGAGGGTAATAGAGAGAGTAACATAGAGAGGAGGGTAATAGAGAGGGTAACATAGAGAGGAGGGTAATAGAGAGAGTAACATAGAGAGGGAGGGAGGGTAATAGAGAGAGTAACATAGAGAGGGAGGGAGGGTAATAGAGAGTAACATAGAGAGGGAGGGATAGAAGGAGGAGAGGAGGTGGAGAAGTGCATCTTGAGATAAAGCGCTCGTCTCTTCTTCCGTTGAAAAGACCCTGAAGCCATATCAGGAGCTGGAAGTGTGTGTGTGTGTGTGTGTGTGTGTAAGGTTAGGGGGGGGGAGGGTGTCATAGCAAACCAAAAAAAAAAAGACAGATGGAGAGACAGAGGCTTTCTGTCACAGCCATTTCGCCCGCCCACCTCCCACACACCCGTATCGACACACAGAGAATCAGGATTTGGCGCCGGTACCAAAGAGATTGCTGCAATGCCAAAATGAACTTATTGTGAGTGCATTTCTATGTGCGTATATGTGGGTCTGTGTATTTCCGTCTGTATATATATCCTACCGCTCTATGGGCACAGGAAGAGACTGTGATCCGTGACAGTCCTATCCCATGTAAACACCTCATCTCTTTGCTCGGATTCTAAGACCATCCAAAAAATCCTAATTGTCTTGGTTTTCTTCAAATACATATATTTACATAACATTATATGCATAATATTGGATGTTTGCAGTTATATTGTATTGTACCTCTATTGTTGTTGATTACTTTAGTTTAGGAAAACATTGCCTCAGCAGGTAGCGGTGGCGTACCATGGAAATCCAGAGTTCTCACGAGAGCACAATTTGAATTTGCTCAGCGAGTCACTCTAACCCTAACGAGAAATATACTCACTCCCCGATCGCCCAAACCCAGAACATTAACCAATCACATTGGTGTATCTGATATAGGCGGGCCAAAAGCGTTGCTGTTTTACCGACCAGATACGGCAAGAGTCTTATCTACTGGTTAGCTCAGCTGGTCTGGAGACGTCACCCCCTTGTATTCTTCTGATTGCTCGTAGTGTTATCCAATTGCGTGCAGTGATATTTTCAAATGCATGCTTGGTGCCGCCCCTCGAGTTGGGCCATTTTCATTACTCGTTGCCAGACCCTACAGCTTTCTAGATGTGGGTCTGGATTGCTAGGGGTGGCGGACAATGGGGGTCAAACCCAGAACCTTGGTACACCCTATAGCCACTAAACTACCCTGCCATAAGACTGCGGGGGGTAGTATCATTGTTTGAAGAACCTAATGTTCCGGTACACAGTGCCATGGTATAAGGCCATGGTGCTGGGGTGGAGGTCGAAACCCTGATCAACCTCCACGGGTCTCACCAGGTTGGAGACCGTGTGTATTTTGGAGTTTGTGTTCAGCCAGTGAGAGAGCATCCTGCTCTGGCCAGCAGCCCATCTCAACAGCCCTAGTCGTGCATCGTTTATAAATGATATGGAATACGTCTTCAAGTGTGCGTGAGTGTATGTGGTAGAAGCTACTGTGAGGCTGTCCCCTTCGGCGATGGGAACCCTCCGATTGGTTAGAATAACCCACAGAGCAGGCAATGGGAACAAAGACACTGTTCAAAGACATCAGCCCTGGATCACAATATCAGCTTTCACATTTCGGAGGACCTTTTACTCACTAGTTTCTGGACAGTAAATAATAAAACCAGGGTAATAATGACTTTAGTGCGGGAGAGAATATGCACGCATGTGCATATGTTTACCTTCGTTGCACTGTATGTTGATGGTGCGTCATTTATTTGCCTGCAAACTACAAGAGCGACGGTTACCATTTGTACAAGAAGAGGGACAGAACGGGCGGGGCCTCTGAAGAAAGGTAACTTGGGCGATGCTGCTACATAAACGCTCACACACACACACACACACACACACACACACTTCTCACACACACACACACTTCTCACACACACACACACACACACACACACACACACACACACACACACACACACACACACACACACACACACACACACACACACACACACACACTTCTCTCACACACACACACACACACACCACACACACACACGCGCGCACGCACGCACGCACACTGGATCCTTGCCAGTAGTACCCTTGCAGGTACTCTAGCGGCCTGGCGGGCTCTGCTGGAGATCTCAGGGCCCTAACTCTCCTCTAATTGGCCCATTGATCCATTAGCATCTCCTTATGTGCTAGCGAGGTCGCGTCGCCTCGCGTCAATACAAGCACCCCCTCTCTCCCTCCCTCCCTCTATACCTCCCTAACTTCTCTCTCAGCTTCATTTCTTCCATTTTCCCTTTTATTTTACTTTCGCCTACCTTTCCTCGTCTTGCCCCTGTATATTATCTCACTGGGTGGGTCCTCTCGTCTCCTCTCCTGCGAGGGTCTCTGAGGAGCGTGCGGTCCAAGGATACAGCGTGCTCCGGGGTAGGAGGGCATCCAGGACATAATTAAGAGGCTTATGAGGGAGGAACAAGCATCTGCTAGTGGCTTGTTCTTTGCATTGCATTATGAATGGAAATGATTTTTTTCTCTCTTCATAATCATAATAACAATTCCAAGGAACACCCGGCGACTACAAGCAAACAGGCCCCAAGGATACAAAAGAAATGCTAAAAACACACGCATAGAACCAACAATGCCTGAGGTGTTGACCTTATATTGGGAGTGTAAGTATCTCTGTGGTCTCAGACACGCGTGCAGAGTTTTAAGTCTCTTTGAAGGACTCATCAGACATGTACTCCGTCTCCGTCCATCAGAAATGCTAATGTATTTCGTTCGGCCGCTGGCCTTTGAAGCATCTGAGCGGTGAGTTTGTGTGCGCTCAGCGGTATTGAAGCACACTGGTATGTGTGTGTGTGTGTGTGTGTGTGTGTGTGTGTGTGTGTGTGTGCAAGTGCAAACGTGTGTGCGATTGTACGTGTACGTATGCGTGTGTGTGCGTGTGTTTGCGTTTGTCTGTGTTAGCATACAAATATTTGTGTGAGTGTGTGTGTGTGTGTGTGTGTGTGTGTGTGTGTGTGTGTGTGTGTGTGTGTATGTGTGTGTGTTCATAAGTGTATGGTGTGTGTGTAGGTCTGATCCCCTCTGGTATGTGCCCTCCTGAGTGTGTGTCAGAGGGCAGGAGAGGTTCAGGTTATGACAAGGGCTTTCGCAAAAAAAAAGAAGATATATATAATAATATCTTCCTGATAATATTAAGATATTATATTTATATATATATATATTTTATAAATATTTCAAACATTTGTATTAGTTCACATCCGTTTTTTTTGTATGTGTACAAGCGTAATTTGTGAACTTTACAGTAAACACACAGGGTGTTTACTGTATGAGTGTTTTACAGGCTGGGCTTCTGCCAAGCACAGAATGTACCATCCGTCATTCTGCTTCTAGCAAGGGCAAACCTGTTGCTCAAACGCAACATTGAATTGTGCTTACAAAGTGATGTTTGGTGTGGAGAGCAAATGCATGAGGGATTCTGATCAACCATCATAAGGAACAAGAACCCCATAAAAAAAAAAGACATACTGCGGTCTCAGCTACTGCTTACTCACTCATCAATAAAGCCTTATCAGATCACAGAATAAAAATATAAACACATCATGTCAACCTCAAATAGATAATGTAAGGTTAACTTTGATGGAGCGGAAATTATTATTATTATTATTATTATTATTATTATTATTATTATTATTATTCTGAATCATGTTGAGTCATTATGGTTGACCATTGTGATGACACCAGCATTTACACTGTGGCCATCCCAATATAGGAAGGGTTAACCCATACAATGCCGGCAAACAGCCACTTTTCAATAGGCCCTTAGGCCCAGGGAAACTGGGTTATCAACAATTCAGAGAGACACACAAGGAAATGTAGCACACGTCCAAAAGAAGGTATGGCGTAAAGAACAAGTGCTGTGACTTCAAGTATCGGAACCACTTGTTTGTGTGTTTTGCCGCTCCACACAGACGCAGCAGTGAGTGGTGGCAAGAGGCCTGCCCCTGGGGGCCCCGGTGCCCCTCAATCAGAGGGCCCTCCACAGGGAGCTGTCAGTGGGTGTCAGTCGCACAGTGAGCTGTCTTCCTGCATACATCTGTGCACTCCTACATGCCCCTCATTAGAGCCCGACCCAGACTGCACTTTAGGGGCCGATACCAATATTAGGGAGAAAAAAAGATGTAGATATCGATATATCGGCTGATATTCAAAATATAGATCTATAGGCCATTATTCGATATACATATATATATATATACATATTATATTATCTATATATATATTTATATATTTGCTGCTCACCTTCCAGTAATGCTTAGGGCCACAGCAACATCACATTGAAATCATGAGCTAAGGAACTGTAATAAAGCGTATGGGGAGGAGCTACTAACCTTCACACAGATCAAAATCTGTTGGTGTTGGGAGTGTTTACGTGGATGTGCTCAGTTAAAGCATTTAGAGATTCAACCGCTACAGTAGAGGATTTACAAAGAGGTTAATACATTTATAGATAAACACCATTTCAAAAGGTTTGATATCAGTGCATATCGGCCAACATATACCACAATACCGATATGTGATAGGCTAATAAAATCGGCAAACCGTTATCAGGCTCTACTAGACATTACCAAGAACAATGTCCACACTACGCCCGGATATATGTAAAATCATCGGTTTTCTGTGCATAAGAGCATTTTCGGCGGCATTTACATATGTGCACATATGCGCAGAATGTAGGAGATCACATGACTATCAGACCAAAATATAATTTGTCAGAATTTGAGACAGTGTTTTGAGATGATCCTCTCTGGAGAGTGTTCTCCTCAGGTTGCTGTGGTCACCGCCTCGTGGCTCATCACAGCGCTCTCATGACCTCTGATGCCACTCAACCCTAAGAGCTCAATTAGACAGTCAACTTGTGACTAACCCAGCTGACCCCATTAGACTGAACCCCACCTAGGGCTGGCCAGTGATGGATGGTCGTATTTAAGCCCTAGCACGACACCAGGCTGAACACCGTGTGACACGAGTCTCAGTGGATGACTTTATATATAAGTGTTCTCAAAAAGATACTGAATGTTTGAGATGGTTTAAATGCAGTATGGATACACCGGTACCAGCTGTGCCATGTCGCTCTCTCCCCTCTCCGAGTCGGCCCTATCTCAAGGAGAATATTGTTTTCATTAATGTAAATAGGTTGTAACTACTATGTTCAGTCATTCTGCTGTCCTACCTCCTTATCATGTTACATCTTCTTTTAATACAAATTTTATATTGTACACATTCTTCCCTCAGGTATTGAAAATGTTATCGAATTGTGATGTTTTTCAAGCTATTGTATGGAAGTTAAAAACACTACTTTACACGTCTGTTAGGTCCCCATGTCGGCCCTGATAAGGACCTGGCAGCGGCGTACAGATGATGGACATCGGCTTCCCATTCCAGTCTGTCCATCCCAAGAGAACCCGGGGAGGACGTGTGGACATGGGGACCCGCCAAGCCCAGAGGTCCAAGAGAGGCAGAACATAATCAACATGGCTCTCCCAGAACCCAAGCTCCAAAAACAAAAAGCCTCCTCTGAGCTGCCACACGCGACGGTGCACACGTCATGCTCATTCTGTCTCACGCACAATACCCGGGCTTTACCAGGGACTCTTGGAATTATTGGTGCTATCAATTCAAGGCAAGGGTAAAAAGAGTGGGGGGAAAAGAAGATGTTTTTCGCAAAGTCAAAAATATTGGTGTCAGGAAGATAAGGGGAGAGATAATGTAATGGAAGAAGAAGAGAGTCCAAACGGAGACGTCCTTACCGGCGGCGGCGGCGATGGCGGGTAACTCGGCCTCACGGGCCTTCCTCCTGGCCACGTCCGCCAGCACCATCTCGCCCTTATCAACGGCCACATAATGGAGGTCCTTTGAAGGCGTGGAATAAAGGAAAGGAACGTCAATGTTAATCTAAAACGAATCTAGGCTCCTGTGACAATATTTCTTTTCCATCTTTTTTTCTTCTTTTAGGGTGGGGGGGACGGGGGGACGGGGGGACGGGTGGACGGGTGGGGGACGGGGGGGGGACGGGGGGGGGGAGGGGGGGTTGGGGTACGGTCGGGCTTGTTTGACAGAAGAAGGCAGAAACAGATAAAAACAGGAGACATTTGAAGCCCTCACATCAGAAAAGCGGACCGGTCGGATCCAAATAAGGAAAAAAAAAAAAGAAAAGCTCCGTGCCCCCCTCGTCTTTCCCACCCCCATGTGCCCACCCTGGGTTTGAACTAGGGAGAGGAGGGGGGAGGGGCATGGAGAGGGGGGGGTGGTGGGCTGTTATCAGACACATTTCAAAAGTAGTAGTGCGAGGGGGGGGGGGGGGGGGGGGTGGGGGTGGGGGGGTCACCTTTCCGGAGACCGGCAGCTATTCTGCTCAAACTCAGCAGCTGCCATTCAAGTCAAACTCTGTCCCAGTAAGAAGGAGCCACGTGCTTCAGTGGTATTCTGAACGGCCGGCAGGGAAATGAGGTACTAATTAGAAATGTACTGTTTAATACACAATAGATACATATAAAGTATCTGTATCATCCATATTAGTTGAAAGTAGTAAGTAAACTTAACATTAAGTAAACTTAATGTTTATCTCACTTCTCTTCTCCCCCTCTCCTTGCATTACAAGTTAGATCACTGGAGACCAGTGTGTGACATCTGGGGTAAAAGGGAGAGGAGATAAGAATAACCTTTAAACACTTTAACACTTTCAAGTGGAAAAGTTATTGTGGAGTGACTGATTCAGGTGGACATTTTATTTTTTCCCCAAATGATCAAACAGCGAGAACACAGACCATGGCGCTGCTGACCTGAAAAGGAGCACAGGGGTTTCTTATGGCTAAACGCAGGGGGTGAAAGACCAATCAAAGGCTAGGGTGCGTTAAGAAAACCCTTCCGCCTCACTGACATCACAGGGCCCCAGTGTGGTGAGTAGCAGCCACTAACCCCCATCTGTCTCAGGCCAGCCCCCCCGTGGTCACGGCTTCACCCAGTCCCAATAATACATTGTATCCATGCTTTTGATACAGAAAGAAAGGACTACAGAGAGAAAGAAATAAGGAAAGAAGGGGACACAATTATGGGAATGAGAGGGAGGTAAAAGAGGAAAAAGAGAGGTGTTTGAGACATTGAAAAGGCTGAATGAAGGCAGATTGAATAATTACAGTGTGGCACCAGCCCTCTGTGAAGCACAACTATGGGACATTTGTGAAAATTACCTATGACAAAATGGCCTCAATAGAGGGTAAATTGACAAACAGAGCATCAAGAGAGTTTTTTTTTTATTGTGAAATGTCAGCCAGTGGGTGAAGAATGAGGAGAAAAGAGGAGGAGAAGGGGGACGTAGTAACTGTGGATCTAGAGCTAGTGTGGACAATCTTTAAGGGGTCATATCATGCATTTCTTCTGGTAAATAATAACAATTTTGGGTTCTACTAGAATAGGTTTAAGTTCTTTAGTGTTAAAAATACAATGTATTTCTCTCACAGTGCATTGCTGCAGGCCCTCATTCCCCCTTTGTCAGAAAAGCTCAGTTTTAGCTCTTGCCTCTTTAAGGCCCCCTCTCGAAAATCCCAGTCTGCTCTGATTGGTTAGCTGGCCCGATCTGTTGTGATTTGTCAACCGCTTAGCGTGTGTATCGGAAATCTCAAGCCCAGAAGTGCCGAGCAGCTGTCAACTTTGCCGTTGACAATGGTTACAGTTGAGCTACACCTGTTTGAGGTTTGAGCCGCAACACAAAGTCAGGCCGAACAATTGTGGCAACGAGTAGGATGTATCACAGTGGTAAGCGGTTATGTTGTAACTATCTTAAATTTCAGATGTAACGTTCTTACTATTGTTTCTCTACATCACGTGTAGATAAGTGCATATTTTCTAATTACTCATGTAGGTGCATTTGTTGAAACTGCACCAGCAGAGAAATACAAAAGGTAGCTTACAGTGAGTATTACCAATGTCTACCTTACTCCTTTTTTGTTGTTGTATCTTAGTAGCGTTGTAAGAATTAGACTAATGTTGCTCGTTGCTTGTGTTGGGAAAGACTACAGCCTGCACTTGGTATCTGGATCCGGCATCACCTGAACATTGTCCTTTATGTAAAAGGTATCAATGTTTTGTATTATCCACATAGATTCGAACACCATTTCATTTGAAATACAAGTATGACAGGAAAACAGATGTTTCTTCCTGAGTCAATATTTCCCCTCTGCGGTGATGTTGCCTCCTGAGTTATTATTTGCTTTATTGTAGAACAGTGTTTGATGAAAATCATTCTGGTGCTCCAAGTAAAGGAGAGGGGAGAGCATTGTGACATGCAATCTCAGAATGGACGACAGTATTGACTGATAATTGGTTTCCTTTCAAATTAGAACAGATTAGGGTAATCAATACACGGAGGAGCCAAGCTGAAGCTGTAAGGGTTTGCATTTGTGTGTTTTATCAGTGTCAGAAACAAGATAATATTGAGTACAGTTCAGCTGTGACAGTGTATTAATGTTTGATAAATTTGGCAGTTTAAATACTCATTAATGGCCATTTTACAACAATATGCTGTGCTCTAAGACCTTCTAATTCGCTGGTTAACTTTTGGGTTTGGATGCTTGAATTTAAGGTATTTCATTACAACTTGAGAATGAAGAGCTTATATTTGAGAGTGCCATATACACCTGGGAGCTATTAGTGGGTAAAATTAAGTTTTAGGAATATATTTTGAGTTGATTGCGCATGCCTCTGTTTGAGCCAATTTAGATTTGGGGCCATCCCGACTGATATCTGGCCCATCAGGGCCCTATAACCTGATTGGGTCGGGGAATCCATCTTGCCTGTCAAGATGGAAATATAGAGAAATATAGGGAGGGAGGGAGCAGAGTAGGATGGGACATTTCTTTGGTTTCAAAGTTTCAAACAGCTTTAGGTCATATGTTGAGGACTAGATGGTCTGAATGAAATAAAATAAATACCAAACATTATACAAACTATGCAAAGCATTTGCACGTTTATAAAACACCCACAAATGCTGTACATCAAGATAAAATAATTATTCTGGTAGCGACAACATATATATATATATATTTACATATAACCAGCTCTTGCTCCTATGCCCTATTATCATGTAAACCACAGGCCAGTTGAACAGTGAAACTATTTGAGGAGCGGCTATAGCATCGAGCTCCTTACATTTAAACAACACTTGAATTACTCGGAGCTGGAGGAGCCCAACGGCGCAGGGCCGCTCTCACACCTGACACCATGAGCACAGAGCAAGGGCCCTCCTGGGACCGCAGACCTAACCCTAACCCTAATCCTAACCCTAACCCTAACCCTCACCCAACGGAGCAGGGCTGCTCTCACACCTGACACCATGAGCACAGAGCAAGGGCCCTCCTGGGACCGCAGACCGCATCAGGTCTCTCACGCACCATGGTTGAACTACTGCACCGAAGGACGAAAGAAGAAGAGGAGAACGCAAGGGAGGGAGGAAGAGGAAGATAGCGGTGCTGTGCAGTAGAAAGAACATTGTAGGGGACATTGCAAAATGTCCTCTTCGTTGTAAGCTGAAAAACAACACATCATCGTCTTGTTATCAGAGGCTGTTTAATGAGCTAGAGACAGCCCCTGCTACCGCAGCCTCTACCTACCAACCTCCATCTACTCCTACATCAACCTCCATCTAACCCTACATCAAACCTCCATCTAACCCTACATCCAACCTCCACCTAACCCTACATCCAACCTCCACCTACCCCTACATCCAACCTCCACCTACCCCTACATCCAACCTCCACCTACCCCTACATCCAACCTCCACCTACCCCTACATCCAACCTCCCGACCGTCCCCTCGCCTCCTGACCCCCTGAACACCACAGTGTTGCTTTTCCACAAAAGGTTTCTTTTTGAGGAGAGCCTCAAAGGACTGCTATTATTAGTCGGGAAACAATGAGGGCCTGAGAGAGAGCACCTCCTGCTGAGATATTCTACCAGATGTGTGAGTGTGTGATCACACACATCATTTCATTTAATAATTCTAACAATGTTATGCAATTAAATTATACATTCTGTAATTTTCTGGAACGGTTTGTTCTTCAACAAAAGCGCGCACGCGGCAGATAGAGAGAGAGAGAGAGAGAGAGAGAGAGAGAGAGAGAGACAGAGAGAGGGAGAGAGTGTATTTGTGTGTGGGTTTGTGTGGGTTTTCGCCCAGCCAGGCATGCCATGCAGCCGAAGCCAGTATTTTATTGGCCTATGAGGGGAAGTGGCCTCGTTGACCCCTGACCTCGTCTCAATCAGCCAACCAGCAGGCTAGCACAAAAACACAGCCTAATTAGCGCAGGGAGGTTAGACGTCGACAGTTTCCTTTCTCCAGGGAAGTGAAGGTGTTACCAGCGACATGAGGTTGTTACATCGACAGGAGACGTTGTTACAAAGCAGGATGTTCTGACAACGCTAAAATGGTCCCCGTCACGTTGGCTTTGGTTTGCTATTGGTCAAGGTTCATTTGACTCATTATAAATGCATTGTGCAACGTTACTGACTCCTTGAAGGCACTGCGTATAAAATAACAAAAATCTGAAAATCCAGACCAATTTTCGAACCTCACAATTGAACGTTGCGATGGGTTAAGAAAGTATAAATATAATCTGCATATATATTTATATATATATTCCGCTAAATGCTGTGTGCGGCCGCCTTTTGGATGCTGGTCTGCTCTCTTGGGTGTTTCTTTGTGTTCCTTTCAACAGTGTTACTCTCTGGCTTTCTCCTGGAGGTCAGCAAGCTGGCCCTCCTTTCTTCCTTTGCTCTTTCGCTCTGTTTCCTCTTTTTATTCAGAGTGACGTGAAGTTTTTAAACGATGCGGCCAGCCTGCGCAGCGCCATTCTTCCTCTCAAGACACTCCCCTTTCTTTATTTAGCTTTCACTTTTCCTTATTTCTCTTTCAGACTATCTCTTTACAACTCTCAGGCTAACAGCCTTTCTATTATTTAATATGATTAGATACAATTTTCTCTAACTTGGTAAAGAAAACTTAACCTGTCTAACACACAATGTCAGCTTAGTTATAGGGCTTTGACTATTACCAATAATATGCGTATTAATGCTCACTGTTTATATAATGCTCTTCTGGTAGTAAAATAAAAATTTGGCTGACTAAAAGCGTAGTGAATGTGTACTCCACTGAAGTTTAAGAAGCATCTATTTTTTTCAGATCACAACACAGACAGTAAACAGGAGAAACTGTTGTTCAGATTGTCTTATTGGATGTTGAAAATCGAAAAGGTCGAGAAGATTGCAATTTACACATGAACCACACAACACAAAGACACCAGGGCCGATAACAATGAAGGCTTCATGAGGTCACAGTTTGCTTTTACTTGAGCCAGTTGTTGTACCATTTGATGTCGGGGCGGTGGACTCTGATAAACAGAGATTTCCAATGATTGTGATTAACCAATCAGTGGTCTCCTCTACCCCATAGCATGGTTGGCATGCTTGGTTGGTGCCAGGTCAAGACCCCTGGCTTAAACCAGCAGGGGAGTGACAGCATGGTACGGGTCGACGGTGTAAAGACACAGAGAGTGAGCGAGAGACATCTCTCTCTCTCTCTTTCTCTCTCCCCAAGACTCCCTCTGTTTGCTTTTTCAAGGTCCGCAGCTTTGACTCCACCTTTTCAATTTGTCTTCTCAGCAGCCCTACTTAGCAGGGAGGGAGCTGGAGCCAGGGCTAGGAGTCTGTGTGTGTGTGTGTGTGTGTGTGTGTATGTGTGTGTGTGTGTGTGTGTGTGTGTGTGTTAATTGTATGGGTGTTGCTGAAACATGTGGTGCAAACAAGTCCTATATAAAAACCAAGGGGGGGCTGGGGGGGAGAGTCTAATGGAAGAGCTTATCAACACAGAGAGGGGTAAGGAGTGTAGGCAGATGTAAGACAGGATGAGAGCGGGGGAGTAATGCAGGTTGGGTCACAACATCACTAACACAAGGAGAAAGTACAACTCTCACATCAAGGATATTGAGTACACAAATAAAAACAAAAAAGGGAACAAATGGATACACTTCAAATAATTCCAAAATGTATTCCTCTTATTTTAGGACTGATCTTTATTGTTGAAGGTATGATATGTAACTGGTGCCGCTAAGGGTCTCTCAATCAAAACAATAGCAAAAGACGTGGTTTGATTATGTCATGAACTAGCAGTAGCTTATTAGAAAGGCCATAGCCAATTGGTAGACTCTTATGAGGCCATTTCGATCTTAGACCGCTGTTGGGTCATTTCTGACCAATCAATCTCTTCCCTGATTGGTTCCTGGAATCCATATTGCCTGTCAATTACATTCTCGTCTTATGGCGTTATCATCTCAATTATCATCATCTCAATTCTTTTTAAAATCGTCCTCTCTTTTCCTCACTCTTACTCTTAATTAGTACCTTCAGAAGATTTCACCTCGAGCTGTATACAGCCTACATTGTCTTATATCTGTGTATTTTATCTATTGTATCTGTGTACTGCATTCCTGGAATTCAAGCATTTTCTTGGCCTTAATGACATCTACTCGTGGTTCTCTGATGCACACACGACAAATAAACCCAAAGTGAAAGACGTGTCATTATGGTGATAGTGAAGTGTTCCAGTGATCTGATAACCTGGTGAGGTGAGCGGGGTGAGGAGTTGACCACCAGAGCATGGCAGTGTGTGTCAGGGCTTCCTGTTGCTCACTCACCATGAACAGGTCTCTGGCCCTGAGGTCCACGGCCAGCAGGAAGGCCTTCTCCAGACGCTGGTACCTGCAGCCACACAGCAGAGCAAAGTTCAGCACAATGCGCTGAACACCAGACAGACTAAACACCCGCCGCATGTGCACATACTGACTTTTAGAATCCATGTTGGTCCTACAATACAACTGGATGGTCCCAGTGTTTCAGACCTTAACATTTATATATGGACTTTTGATAATTAGCCAAGTGTTTTATTTAGATTATGTTGAGCCAACATGAAATGGTATCATGCAAAATTGGAATAAATAAGAATTGCAAAGAACCTGAAAATACTCTTCCTACTGATAAAAAAGGGAATATAAAGAGAGAGCGAGAGAGAGAGAGAGAGAGAGAGAGAGAGAGAGAGAGAGAGAGAGAGAGAGAGAGAGAGAGAGAGAGAGAGAGAGAGAAAGAGACAGACAGACAGACAGAGAGAGAGAGAGACAGACAGAGAGAGAGAGACAGAGAGGAAAACAGTGAGAAAGAAAGGGTGAGGGAGGGGAGAGACAGGCTGGAGAACGAGCTGTATCTCTCAATACAAAACACCTCAAACTTCCCCTTGGCTGAGCCAACATGAATCAAACAAGCAGGCAGAGAAACAGAGGGGAGGGGGGGATGCTGCGTTTGATGTGCACGGAGGAAGAGAGAATGCAGGTGGACGATAGGAGAGGAGAGGAGGATGCCAGAATAATCCTCTGGTTCTGCTACAGAGAGGGGGGAGGAAGAGAGGAGGCAGTTGGTGGAGTGAGTGAACGAGGGAAGGAGACACAAGAGGAAGAGAATGGGAGGACGAAAAAAAAGGAAGAAAGAAACAGGGTCCATTTCAGTCAAACAGATGTTTGAAAAGGCTCTCAGAATGAAGACACAGGCTAAACACAAATAGTGAGCCGGCCTTTTCTCTATTCTGAATGACATGAAAGTAAAAATGAACACCTGCAATGTTTTCATGACAACATGTAAAGAGCATGAAGGTTGCAGCGTGTCTTGTTGTTTGCTCTGGCGATGCAGTCGGATGTAGAGGCCAAACGTGCAAGGGATGCATTCTTTATGTAACAATTCAACTCATCACTCATAACTCATATCTGCAGACTCTGCTGGCCTTTGCTGAGACCACCTAGATGAGTTGGCGTTGTGGGACAATTCCCACCTCACATGACTTTATCGGTGAGGTCTTCAGCAGTTTAAAATGTATTTCATTGGTTTACTTATCCCGCTGTGGAAATCATGACCTTGTAGTCGTTCAATTGAGCAGAAACGTGACCACAACATCCCTACTACAGGAGGTCAACTGTCAGCCCTTCATCCTGGGAGGAAGAAGCTATGAGGTCCAAAACCCAAGACCCACCCAGGCCATGTCATAACCGACGCAAAAATAATGTTTTACAATTTCGGCACCCATTATAGGGACTGAAATATGCTCCCCGCATGCCTCCATTAAAGCACACTGATTCTATTTCATTTTTCTGGTGGCGCTGCAAATATGATGTGACATTGCTCTGCTTTGGGCTCAATATGCATCAGGGATGATGGAAGGGTTGTAGTCGTGGTGACTAAGACAAGGATACCTGACGAGGTGGTGGAAGAACCGCCGTGCGTAGGAGCTGATTGGCTCCCTGTACTCCAGGACCACAGCGTCAGGGAGGGGGACAGGTGGGGCGTAGAACACCCCTAGGGCTGCCTCCAGCTGGGCTGCAGACACACACACACACACACACAGTAAAAACCTGAATATGAAATAATATTTCAAAGACTTTGTGACCATAATCTAAGCCTAAATCCCTTACTAGCACTTTAAGGTACCTGCCATCAAAGTACCAGCGAAGAACCATCAAAGAACCTTAGAAACATGACGATTGTGTTTTCAGATGCATACCCGGATGCAGGATTGTATGGCAAGCCCCTCCCCTAAAACACTTATCCATATTAACCAATAAGGTTATACAAGCTGAGGCTAGTGTC
>NC_140277.1:13526537-13529037 GCF_964030765.1 Micromesistius poutassou
GCCGAGGCCCAGGAGCAGCAGAGACTCGCTGGGGTGGCGGGAGCAGGAGATGGGCTCGGCCCGCAGGGGGATACGGGTGACGGACGTGCGTTGGAGGAGGCCCCGTGCGCAGTCATATGCGCAAGCATCCGCGGCCCAGGACGTCGCCCCTTTGGACGGGGGCCTCAGCTCCACCGTCAGCAGCTGGTGGGGCTGGAGCTGGCTGAAGTGGCAGTGCAGAGGCCGGCCCTCAGTCCGTACGGAGCTCAGGACCTGAGCGGGAGCGACAAAAAACGAACGGGGAAATAATTGTTGATGGGGTAATGAGCCGTGAGCACCGGGTCGGAGTAATTAGTAAACACCACCTCCGAGGGGGAAACGTCACCCTCAGAGTTGTTCTTTGTAAACTTTCAGAAAGATCTAAAGTCTCTGACTCGGGCAGCATTGATTGGGTTAGGATGGTGTCAAACAATCGATTTCCCAGAGGTTTTTAAGTTTTACATTTTTTTAAGGATTTGGCCAGTTTGTTAAGAACCATGGTTAATTGCTAATGTTGTATACGTCGAGATGTAAATCAGCCGTGATTTTCGATCAACTTTCGTCTCTCATGGTGTTGGCACGTTCCGAAATTGGGCAGTAGGCGAACCATTGACATTCATTATATTCTAAACGAGGGTTTAGCCAACCGTAACTGTATCTTTGTATTTTGTCTACCACAAGTAAGTGCATATTAACTGCCCTGTCTAGGTTGTTTTTCATGTTCAAACGTGCCCACTAGCAGACAGACAAATCCAAAAGTTGATTCAGTATTTACACTCCCCCAGCCCAAGCTCACGGACGAGAGGCACTCGTCTGGAGGACTGGCTCAGCGGGACAAGTGATATTTGTGTTTAGTCGCCAGTCTCGTTCAATAATATAACTGGGAATTGAGCACTTCATTTAGATTCTAAAATGAATTCTTAGGCTGGGTTCCAATCAGTAGAAGAAACACTCCCTCCTCCACTTACCCACGTGACTTGAAAGGTGGCTATCTGCACTCAGGATTCAGGATTATTACACTGCCTAAAACGCAATCACTATCTGAGCACAGTCAATTCTAACTCCACAGTCCATGAGCACTGTGGCGTGTGAACACAGAATCAAAACTTGTGGGTTTGTTCATTTGTGGCCACTTTTGGATGAAAGTATGTAGCCAGGGCAGTTTATTTGCGCTTACTTAGATTGGACAAAACCAAGATACAGCTGAGTAAGTACAAAAAACGACAAGGTTAGTTGAATGCGTCATAGGTACTTGCATATCTCTACCTCAAATTAGATACAGTACGAGCAAGAAGTACGATTTTCCTTGGAATCTAAAGTCGCAATGTGTGAAATTGATGAAGGGAGATCACAGTGTCTGTCCACTCTCACTGGCTGTGCATCTGCGTGACGTGAACTAGTGTAGATCAGCTGTGAGGGTTGCGTGAGATAGTAAGACTCTTGTAAACAAAGAGCGAGGTACAGGCTGGCCAAGATTCTGTTTTTGTAGAATATTATTATTATTATTGTCAGTTATAGGATAGTATTTTATTGATTACATTATTCAGTCACAATGGCTACAGATATGTCCAGGTTAGGTTAGGGTTACCCTAACCCTGTTCTAAGCTACGAGGTGGTTGAACATGTTACCCAATGCAACTCTAATGTTGCAAAACCGCGTTTCACAACACGTGAACAAAGCCGTTCTTCCTCATATTAGGAGAAAGTGATGATGATGGGTCACATTAAATCACTTTTGGTGTTATACAAATATATATATATATATATATTTTTTTTTTTCCTAATAATTATTATAATGATTTCTGATGGACACATGCCTAGAGCCTTGAGGTATACTCTTGAAACTGTGAAATCAAACTAGACAAACTGTGAATACAGCCTAATTCAGAGAGGAATTCACTGTAGGACTTATTTGTGAGCTAAATGTAGCCTCTAGTGCACGTTATATAAAGTTTGTCTCAACTATATAACCTCTGAAATCTGCTGCAGTTCACCAATTTCCCACTAATTTAGCATTGAGAGGCATCTCATCAGCTAATATTCTCTTCAACAATACAGAGTGAGGATAATGAGTGAGTTTTTACACAGGGGTGGTATGGTGTGGCGTGCGTGTGCGCGTGCATGTGTGTGTGTGTGTGTGTGTGTGTGTCTAACACCCACAAGGTAACAAGCACTGTAGGTGGATGTCACCACACAACAACCTACACTGAACGGTTACACAGCTGGGAGTTCACCTCACCGGAGTCTGTATCAGAGCTTATTTGCCGCGAATGTGGCAGCTTTGCCGAAATGAGCCTGTTTTTTTATACCGTTTTTGCTGTGTAGACAGAAAACAAGATAGGCCGCCTGCCTGTCTTCTCGACCGCCTTCTGCAAAGCCACCCTGCCCAGGCTTTGCCAAAAAGGGACTTAGAGGAAGGGAGGAGAGATGGAAGGTGCTGCCCATAGTCGACGGCAGAAGGAAAACAGATGACTGGCCTCCT